>NC_060124.1:356292271-356417271 GCF_021461395.2 Schistocerca americana
ACATGTACTTTACATTATCGTGACATATTGTAGCAGGTGCATCATACTACGAGTGAATTACAACCCAAAACACTGGCGTGCACAAGACATCCTTCGCTAGTCAGTACACGTCTGTGACCAGTACATACCATGTAAATCGTAAGACTTTATTTTATCGTCGATAGACAAGGAAGACTTTGTTATTCAAACATTGTGGATGAACAATTTACTGTTTGCCACTGTACACTGGTCGGTGCACACTGAGGTGACAAAAGTCAGCCGGCCGCTGAGGCCGAGCGGTTCTAGGCGCTTCAGTCCGGACCCGGTCGCAGGTTCGAATCCTGCCTCAGGCATGGATGTGTGTGATGTCGTTTGATTTAAGTAGTTATAAGTGCAAGGGACTGATGAGCTCAGATGTTAAGTCCCATAGGGCTCAGAGCCATTTGAACCATTTTTTGACAAAAGTCATTGGATAACACCCAATATTGTGCCGGACCTCCTTTTGCCCGTCGTAGTTCAGCAGCTCGACGTGACAGTGACTCAACAAGTCGTTGGAAGTTCCCCGCAGAAATACTCAGCCATACTGCCTCTGCAGCCATCCATAACTGTGAAAGTGATACCGGTGCAGGATTTTGTACACAAACCGACCTCTAGATTATGTCGCATAGATGTTCGAAGAGATTCACGTAGGGAAATCTGGGTGGCTAAATCATTGGCTCGAATTGTGCAGAATATTCTTCAAAACAATCGGAAACAACTGAGGCCCGGTGACATGAAGCATTGTCATCTAAAAAAAATTCCGTCGTTGTTTGGGAACATGAAGTCCATGAATGGCTGCAAATGATCTCCAGGTAGCCGAACATTATCGTTCCCATTCAAATATTGGTTGAATTGAACCAGATGACACAAACCATTCCATGTAAATACAGTCCACGCCATTATGGAGCCACCATCAGCTTACACAGTGTCTTGTTGACAACTTGTGTCCGAGACTACGTGGGTTCTACGCTACACCCGAACTCCATCTTAAGGTCTTAGCAACTAAAATCAGTACTCGCTTGACCAGGCCCGGTTTTCCAGTCGTCTAGAGTCCATAAGATATAATGACCCCAGCATAGGCGCTGCACGCAAAGTCGTGCTGTTAGCAAAGACACTTACCTCGGTCGTCTGCTACCATAGCCTATTAACGCCAAATTTCGCCACACCGTGCTGATGGATACGTTCGTCGTACGTCCGACATTGATTTCTGCGTTTATTTCATGCAGTGTTGCTCGTCTCTTAACACTGACAATACTACGCAAACGCCACTACTCACGGTCGTTAAGGGCTTCGGGTCGGCCACTGCGTTGTCCATAGTGAGAGGTAATGTCTGGAATTTATTCTCGGCACGCTCTTGACATTGTACATCCCGTAATATTGAATTCTCTAACGATTTCCGAAATGGAATGCCCCCCCCCCCCCCCCTCCAACTGCGATTCCGCGTTCAGAGCCTGTTAATTCCCCACTTACATCCATAATCACGTCGAGAACCTTCTCACATGAATCGCCACAGTATAAATAGCCTGCAGGCGTCACATTCTGGAAGAAACCGTTAACCATTGTAAATAAATGTTTTGTGGCTGTCGAGACTGCTTTTAATCCATTTTGAAGTACACTACGGGCCATTAAAATTGCTACACCAAGAAGAAACGCAGATGACAATCGCGTATCCATTGGACAAATATACTAGAACTGGCATGTGATTACATTTTCACTCAATTTGGGGGCATAGATCCTGAGAAAACAGTACCCAGAACAACCACCTCTATCCGGAATAACGGCCTTGATACGCCTGGGCATTGAGTCAAACAGAGCTTTGATGGCGTGTACAGGTACAGCTGCCCATGCAGCTTCAACACGATACCACAGTTCATCAAGAGTAGTGACTGGCGTATTGTGACGAGCCAATTGCTCAGCCACCATTGACCAGACGTTTTCAGTTGTTGAGAGATCTGGAGAATGTGCTGGCCAGGGCAGCAGTCGAACATTTTCTGTATCCAGAAAGGCCCGTACAGGACCTGCAACATGCGGTTGTGCATTATCCTGCTGAAATGTAGTATTTCGCAGGGATCGAATGAAGGGTAGAGCCACGGGTCGTAACACATCTGAAATATAACATCCACTGTTCAAAGTGCCGTTAATCCGAACAAGAGGTGACCGAGACGTGTAACCAATGGCACCCCATACCATCACACCGGCTCATACGCCAGTATGGCGATGACGAATGCACGCTTCCAATGTGCGTTCACCGCGATGTCGCCAAACATGGATGCGACCATCATGATGCTGTAAACAGAACCTGGATTCATCCGAAAAAATGATGTTTTGCCATTCGTGCACCCAGGTTTGTCGTTGAGTACACCATGGCAGGAGCTCCTGTCTCTGATCCAGCGTCAAGGATAACCGCAGTCGTGGTCTCCGAGCTGATAGTCCATGCTGCTGCAAACGTCGTCGAACTGTTCGTGCAGATGGTTGTTGTCTTGCAAACGTCCCCATCTGTTGACTCAGGGATCGAGACGTGGCTGCACGATCCGTTACAGCCATGCGGATAAGATGCCTGTCTCTCGTCTGCTAGTGAAACGAGGCCGTTGGGATCCAGCACGGCGTTCCGTATTACCCTCCGGAAACCACCGATTCCATATTCTGCTAAATCTCGTTGGATCTCGGCCAACGCGAGCAGCAATGTCTCGATACGATAAACCGCAATCGCGATAGGCTACAATCCGACCTTCAAAGTCGGAGACGTGATGGTAGGCATTTCTCCTCCTTACACGAGGCATCACAACAACGTTTCACCAGGCAACGCCGGTCAACTGATGTTTGTGTATGAGAAATCAGTTGCTGTTGTAGGTGTCGCCACCGGCGCCAATCTTGTGTGAATGCTCTGAAAAGCTGATCATTTTCAGATCACAGCATCTTCTTCCTGTCGGTTAAATTTCGCGTCTGTAGCACGTCATCTTCGTGGTGTAGCAATTTTAATGGCCAGTAGTGTATATTCTTCCCTAGTCAGTATACGTCTGTGACCAATACGTACGATGTAAATCGTAAGGCTTTACTTTATCGTCGATAGACAAGGAAGTGTTATTCAAACACTGTATATGAACAATTTACTGTTTGCCGCTGTACACTGGTCGGTACACACTGAGGTGACAAAAGTCATGGGATAATACCCAATAACGTGCCGGACCTCCTTTTGCGCCGGCCAGAGTGGCCAAGCCGCTCTTGGCGTTACAATCGGGAACCGCTCGAATCCTGCCTCGGGCATGGATGTGTGTGATGTCCTTAGGTTAGTTAGGTTTAAGTAGGTCTAAGTTCTAGGGGACTGTTGACCTCAGAAGTTAAGTCCCATAGTGTTCATAGCCATTTGAACCATTTGAAACTCCTTTTGCCCGGCGTAGTTTAGCAGCTGGATGTAGCATGGACTCAAAAAGTCGTTGGAAGCCCCCCGCAGAAATATTCAGCCATACTGCCTCTGCAGCCTTCCATAACTGTGAAAGTGATAACCGGTGCAGGACTTTGTGCACGATTGACTACTAAATTACGTCGCATAGATGTTCGATGAAATTCGCGTCGGGCAATGTGGGTGTCCAAATCATTGGCTCGAATTGTGCGGAATATTCTTCAAAACAATCGCAAACAACTGAGGCCCGGTGACATGACGCATTGTCATCTATAAAAACTCCATCGTTGTTTGGGAACATGAAGTCCTTGAATGGCTGCGAATGATCTACAGGTAGCCGAACATTAACGTGCCCATTCATATATCGGTTAAGTTGAACCAGATGTTACAATCCATTCCACGTGAACACAGTCCACACCATTATGTAGCCACCACCAGATCTCACAGTGTCTTGTTGACAGCTTGTGTCCATGACTACGTGGGTTCTACGCTATACTCGAACCCCATCTTAAGGCCTTACCAAGTAAAATCAGGAATCGTTGACCAGGCCCAGTTTTCCAGTCGTCTAGGGTTCATCGAATATGATGTCGACCCCAGGAGAGGCGCTGCACGCAAAGTCGTGCTGCTAGCATAGGCACTCGCGTCGGTCGTCTGCTGCCATAGCCTATTAACGCCAAATTTCGCCACACCGTGCTGATGGATACGTTCGTCGTATGTCCGACATTGATTTCTGCGGTTATTTTATGCAGTGTTGTTCGTCAATTCTACGCAAACGCCACTACTCTCGGTGTTTACGTTAAGGGCTTCGTGTCGGCCAGTGTGTTGTCCATAGTATATCTACATCTACATGGATACTCTGCAAATCACATTTAAGTGCCTGGCAGAGGGTTCATCGAACCACCTTCATAATTCTCTATTATTCCAATCTCGTGTAGCGCGAGGAAAGAATGAACATCTGTATCTTTCCGTACGAGCTCTGATTTACCTTCTTTTATCTTGGTGATCGTTCCTCCCTATGTAGGTCGGTGGCAACAAAATATTTTCGCATTCGGAGGAGAAAGTTGGTGATTGGAATTTCGTGAGAAGATTCCGTCGCAACGAAAAACGCCTTTCTTTTAATGATGTCCAGCCCAAATCCTGTATCATTTCTGTGCCACTCTCTCCCATATTTCGCGATAATACAAAACGTGCTGCCTTTCTTTGAAATTTTTCGATGTACTCCGTCAGTCCTAACTGGTAAGGATCCCACACCGCGCAGCAGTATTCTAAAAGAGGACGGACAAGCGTAGTGCAGGCAGTCTCCTTAGTAGGTGTGTTACATTTTCTAAGTGTCCTGCCAATAAAACGCAACTTTTGGTTGGTCTTCCCCACAACATTTTCTGTGTGTTCCTTCCAATTTAAGTTGTTCGTGATTGTAATACCTAGGTATTTAGTTGAATTCACAACTTTTAGATTAGACTGATTTATCGTGTAACCGAAGATTAACGAGTTCCTTTTACCACTCGTGTGGATGGCCTCATACTTTTCGTTATTTAGGGTCAACTGCCATTTTTCGCACCATTCAGATATCTTTTCTAAATCGTTTTGCAGTTTGTTTTGGTCTTCTGATTACTTTATTAGTCGATGAACGGCGTCGACATCTGCAAACAACCGAATACGGCTGCTCAGATTGTCTCCAAAATCGTTTATATAGATAAGAAACAGCAAAGAGCCTTTAACACTATCTTGGGGAACGCCAGAGCTAATGTCTGAAATGTGTTATTCTCGGCACACTCTTGACGCTGTGGATCCAGAAATACTGAATTCTCTAACGATTTCCGAAATCGAATGCCCTCCCCCCCTCCCCCCCCCCCCCCCCCCCCCCCCCACTCCAACTGCTATTCCGGGTTTGGAGCCTATTAATTCACGACTTGTGGCCATAATCACGTCGAGAACCATCTCATATGAATCGCCATACTTCAGTATAAATAGTCTGTAGGCGTCAGATTCTGGCCGAATCCGTAAAGCATTGTAAACAAATGTTTTGTGGCTGTCTACACTGCTTTTAATCCATTTTAAAGTACTTTTAGCCAGACCGCTGTTTCTCCGCGAGAATGTCCTCAAAAATCACTTTTGCGTCTTGGCTCATATTAGGTAGTGTACTGGCGCAGAGACCCGCGCCACCCTGGTGCAGCCTCGAATGCCACGGGAGAGGCAGGTGACATGCGAGCCGTCTGCAGCTGGTTGCACAAGAGAGGCGAGGCGGAGCGCCTCGGTGAAAGTCCGGTGTTCGGGTCTCGACAACGACCCACGCGCCGCCACAGGCATGCCTCATGTCTCCGGTCACAGCCTACGTAGGCCTCGTTCCACTGAGGCCTCAGCTGCAGAGGACTGGGGGGCCTCCCATCCTTCTGCCTTTCTGCGCCCAGTCCTCCCGACACGGCCGTCTCCTAAACCAACAAACTTCATACAGGCTGTCACAACCGTGTAGAGCTACAATTACGAGTAGACAAGCGACAGAGAAACCTGAATTGAATGTTTTGAGGTAAGGTTCAAATGGTTCAAATGGCTCTGAGCACTATGGGACACAACATCTAAGGTCATCAGTCCCCTAGAACTTAGAACTATTGAAACATAACTTACCAAAAGACATCACACACATCCATGCCCGAGGCAGGATTCGAACCTGCGATCGTAGCGGTCGCGCGGTTTCAGACTGTAGCGCCTAGAACCGTGAGATAAGGAATCAGTGGTCAAAATGAATATTTTAGGTGACATGAGAACGAATGGCAAATTTCAGTTCTGTTGTGCATGCTGATGTATGCGCTGAGCAATAACTGAGCTATTAAATTTTAGTTGGATATAAGAAACGAGGCAGGAAACTTAAGACACACTGTACCAATTGAAATACTGAAACTTTCAATTTCTTTTCTTTTCATCGATCTTAATCTACGTAATCTTCTGTTTCCAGTGAAATATATCTTATTGTCTTTTTTCTGGTTTAATCATTCATTTCAACAAAACACTGTGGGCTTGATCATTTTTCTAGAGTCTAAACAGTAGAGGAAGGTAAGATTTGTTACTTAGGAGACGGTGACTCAGAAGCTTTCAGGACAGTTGCGGAAGAGAAGCCATACGGAGAAAATGGGTAACTATCACTAAACTGGAGTGGATAGGCTATGTATAAAAGCGAATGGGTACGGGGATACAACGACTGAAAATTGTATACAAGGGAAAGAAATTGGAAGATGGCAGAGGACTCGGTGGTGAGAACAGATTCACAGAATCAGTCATAGATAAAATCCAAAATTATTGGCATCAGGCAAAATGTTAGTAGCGTAGAAGATACGAAAAGCTGTATGGTTGCTTTTTTTTCACTGCTCCTTAACGGGTGATAAATCCATTCATGGCCTATTAACTCCAGGAAGTGATTCATGGTGCAAATAAAACAGAGCGCACAAAAATTGTGAGATATTTATTCACTAACCAACTGTACCCCTCAAGCCGAAACATTCTTGAAATCTGAAGCTTTATTCGAATCTTGTGGCATGATTTTGTTATTATAACTTAGAAATACCTTCTGACGAACTATATAACAAATTGTGCCGTCATAAGAAGTCACTGAGCCGCCGATAATAAAAAACACTTGTGCTGGGCTGCGGCTACTGCTGAGCGACTTCTTGGGAGCTTTGCCGGCGGGAGCGCCACAGCGAGGCCCCTCGAGAGACCAGTTGACGAGAGTGTAGGGAAGTCGGCCAGACGAGAAACGTAACCTGCGGACACTTACCGAGAAGCGGCCCGCACGCACTTAATTGTACGCTTGAGCAGCTGTGGTGGAGTCGCGTGGCATTAAGAAAAACACTTGTGGCAGCCGAAATGCTAGCCAAAACTAAAAAACATTAAAATCTGCCCAATGATCGTAGCAAATATATTTTATTACAACCGACCGACTGGTGGCCTCATAAATCAATTTTCAGGGGCCTGAGACATGTCTGTTAGCCCCTAGTAATAGTTGAAACAGAGCTTATTGTGCAAGGGAACCTTTCTTCGTAATTTGCTCTGTTTTTTGTGGTTTCACTAAATAATTGCTTTAAACTTACACAGAGTTACATGTTAACGGATTGTAACGGCTTGTAATTAAGATATGGGCTAATCTAATTACGTAAGTCTATACACAGTACCGACACTGAAAAGTATTTTATTTTATTTATTTATTTTTTTTTCTTCCTCGAATCATTAGTCTTCTGACTAGTTTGATGCGGCCCGCTACGAATTCCTCTCCTGTGCCAACCTCTTCATCTCACAGTAGCACTTTCAACCTTAATCCTCAACTATTTGCTGGATGTATTCCAATCTGTCTTCCTCTACAGTTTTTGCCCTCTACAGCTTCCTCCAGTACCACGGAAGTCAGTCGCTGATCTCAAGAGATGTCCCATCATCCTGACCCATCTCCTTGTGAGTGTTTTCCACATATTCCTATCCTCTCCGATTCCGCGCAGAACCTCTTCATTCCTTACATTATTAGTCCACCTAGCTTTCAACTTAATGTACTTCGTCAACATCAATCCTGATGTTAAGTTTTTCGCTGTTCCCATTTCTGCTACTTCTCATTACTTTCGTCTTTCTTCGATTTATTCTCAACCCACATTTTGTACGCATTAGACTCTCTGATCCATTCAGCAGATAATGTAATTTTTCTTCATTTTCACTCAGGATAGCAATGTCATCAGCGAATCGTATCGCTGATACAATTTCAACTATAACTTTAGTTCCACTCCTGCAAGTTTCTTTTATTTCCATCACTGCTGCTTCGATGTACAGATTGAACAGTAGGGGCGAAAGATTACAACCTTGTCTTACACCCTTTTTAATCCGAGCATTTCGTTCTTGATCGTCCACTCTAATTATTCCTTCTTGATTCTTGTGCAAATTGTATATTATCCGCTTCTCCCTATCGCTTACACCTATTTTTCTCACAATTTCAAACATCTTGTACCATTTGACACTGTCGAACGCTTTTTCTAGGTCAACAAATCCTATGAGCGTGTCTTAATTCTTCTTTAGTCTTGCTTCCATTATCAACCGCATTGTCAGGATTGCTTCTCTTGTGCCTTTATCTTCCCAAAACCCAATCTGATCGTCATCTAACACACCCTCAATTTTATTTTCCATTTTCTGTATATTATTCTTGTCAGCAACTTGGATGCATGAGTTGTTAAACTTGTAACGTTGTTTTGAAAAGATTATTTCTTTATGATTAAGTTGAATTAATGTCTGATTCGTGGAATGAGTACTGAACTCTAATTGTTGTGTTGCGTGTTGTAAGTGCAAGTGGTGTGCTTACTCCGAGTTATTGTTAGCAAACCTTTACACGAATGGATTGGACAATGCAACTCTGAATGCCAGAAAAGAAATACAGTCAATGCAAAATACATATGCCCCTTAGGCACTGAATCATCTGGCCCTGTTCGAAACTGATAACATTGGTCCCTGTGCGCATAACAAATAAATTGTCTTACCTCTAGAGCAGCAACGGTGGAACGAGATATACTCTAGTCTCTCACAAAAATATAAATATGCTTGCTACAGGCTCAGCGATGTGCAATTCTGGCTGTGATACTTTGAAACACACACAAAATTGTTTTGGCTGCTAAATGAAAACATTTATGAAAATCCATCTTCTTTGAAAGATATATGATCTGGACAGGGAGGCGCTACTGATAGTAGTGAATTACTAGCACTGAGTTCTTTGCAAAATTATATTGCAAGTTAAGTTTTTTTTCGAAAATATCTGACAAGTGAAGTTATATTACTCACAATTGATTCACAAACAATAAGATTTAACATAAATGCAAATCATTAAATTAAATATAGCTCTGTTAACAAATCTTAGAAACATTACAAAGTGAAATATTTCTAACTAGCCTTTTTGCCAAAACGGTTTTCGTACATGGTGGGGTTACTCAACAATTAAAAATAATCACCCAACTCATCTATACTAACGTGCTGGGAAAAACAGAAATCATAATTATTTAACATCTTTACCTTCGTTGCATGAATACTTCTACTTCCATGTTCAATAATATTGACATACCTACATTAATCTAGCACTTGGTGGCTTCACACAGCACACCACAAAGACTTTCCCTCACATACAGCTACCTGTTATCAGCTAAACTAAAATTTTAAATACTGTTTCAATGCATGTGCTATTAGGTTATTCAAATATTTTACCTTCGCTCAAAGATTACAAGGTTCATGCTTACAGACAACATAAGAACTTCTTTAGAGATAACAGTTGCTGACATTGTGAAATATCTTGGTGTTTTAGCTGGCAATAATAATAATAATAATACCCCAGTCAGAATTAGAAAACATCAAACAACAAGTACAACAAATACTAGAACAAAATAATGTGCAATCAGAAGAAGAAGAAAATACAGTAATGGACTCAAACATCCCAGAGCAAACAAACAAAGAACAACATGCATCAATTAAACAGTCAGAGGAAAACGACATCTTAAGACAGCCACCAGAACAAGCACAAATAGAACACGAAGTGACACACATGTTAGATATAGAAGAAAAATTTCAGCTGACATATATAGAATACAAAGACACAAATACAGACATTAGACCATTCTTGAATAGACCACCAAATAACCCACAAGTCGAAACAACAATAACAACTATCAACACAATCATACACAACAAAATAAATGAAAATACAACTATGGAAGAGTTACAACTACTGGTTTATGTAGGAGCACTCACTACACTAAATATACACACTAGGCAGATATCAGAACCAACCAACACACAGAAGAAACCCACAAAACCAGCATGGCAACACAGGCTACAGACCAGAATAGAAAAACTGAGAAAAGACATCGGACAGCTAACACAATTTATAAGAAATGAAATATCAGACAAAAAACGAAAAAGGTTAGGTAAAATCTCTCAACAAGAAGCAATAGAGCAATTAGATGAAAAGAAGCAGAAATTACAAGCATTGGCCAAACTACTTAGAAGATACAGAAAAAGTGAAAATAGAAGGAAACAAGACCAAACATTCAACACAAACCAAAAGAGATTTTACCAAACAATAGATAACACACACATTAAAACAGACAATCCACCAAACATAAGACATGGAACACTTCTGGAGCAACATATGGTCAAACCCGGTACAACATAACAGGCATGCATGGTGGATACAAGCAGAAACAGACTCATACAAGATGATACCACAAATGCCTGAAGTGATAATTTTGAAACATGAAGTCACCCAAGCAATTAATTCTACGCACAATTGGAAAGCCCCTGCAAATGATAAAATAGCAAATTTCTGGCTAAGGAAGTTCACCTCAACACATTCACATCCAACTAAATTATTTAACAGTTACATTGCAGACCCATACACATTCCCTGATACACTTACACATGGAATAACTTATCTGAAACCTAAAGATCAAGCAGACACAGCAAACCCAGCTAAATATCGCCCCATAACATGCCTACCAACAATCTACAAAATATTAACTTCAGTCATTACACAGAAATTAATGACACATACAACACAGAACAAAATTATAAATGAAGAACAAAATGGCTGCTGCAAAGGAGCACGAGGATGTAAAGAGCAACTGATAATAGATACAGAGGTGACATATCAAGCTAAAACTAAACAAAGGTCGCTACACTACGCATACATTGATTACCAAAAAGCTTTTGATAGTGTACCCCACTCATGGTTACTACAGATATTGGAAATATACAAAGTAGATCCTAAAATGATACAGTTCCTGAACATAGTTATGAAAATCTGGAAACCCACACTTAATATCCAAACAAACTCTAATAATATCACATCCCAGCCAATACAGATTAAGCGTGGAATATACCAAGGAGACTCATAAAGTCCTTTCTGGTTCTGTCTTGCTCTGAACCCACTATCCAACATGCTAAATAATACAAATTATGGATATAATATTACTGGAACATACCCACACAAAATCACACATTTGCTGTACATGGATGATCTGAAACTACTGGCAGCAACCAATCAACAACTCAACCAATAACTAAAGATAACAGAATTATTCAGCAATGATATAAATATGGCTTTTGGAACAGATAAATGTAAGAAAAATAGCATAGTCAAGGGAAAACACACTAAACAAGAAGATTACATATTGAATAACCACAGTGACTCCATAGAAGCGATGGAAAAAACAGATGCCTATAAATATCTAGGATACAGACAATAAATAGGAATAGATAATACAAATATTAAAGAAGAACTAAAAGAAAAATATGGACATAGACTAACAAAAATACTGAAAACAGAACTGACAGCAAGAAACAAGACAAAAGCTATAAATACTTATGCTATACCAATATTGACCTACTCATTTGGAGTAGTGAAATGGAGTAACACAGACCTAGAAGCACTCAATACACTTACACGATCACAATGCCACAAATATAGAATACATCACATACATTCAGCAACAGAAAGATTCACATTAAGCAGAAAGGAAGGAGGAAGGGGATTCATCGACATAAAAAACCTACATTATGGACAGGTAGACAATTTAAGAAAATTCTTTATAGAACGAGCAGAAACTAGCAAAATACACA
The DNA here is from genome assembly GCF_021461395.2 of Schistocerca americana. Classification (NCBI taxonomy): domain Eukaryota; kingdom Metazoa; phylum Arthropoda; class Insecta; order Orthoptera; family Acrididae; genus Schistocerca; species Schistocerca americana. The sequence continues at coordinate 356,304,312 of NC_060124.1, forward strand.
AAGCAATCACTCATATAAATACATCGGCTACACCACTGCAATTTCATAACCACTTCTACAACACTTTAGATCACGTAACATCAACAGATACGAAGAAAGTAAATTGGAAAAAGAAAACACTACATGGCAAGCACCCATATCACCTAACACAGCCACACATCGATCAAGACGCATCCAACACATGGCTAAGAAAAGGCAATATATACAGTGAGATGGAAGGATTCATGATTGCAATACAGGATCAAACAATAAACACCAGATATTACAGCAAGCATATTATTAAAGATCCCAATACCACAACAGATAAATGCAGACTTTGCAAACAACAAATAGAAACAGTAGATCACATCACAAGTGGATGTACAATACTAGCAAATACAGAATACCCCAGAAGACATGACAATGTAGCAAAAACAATACATCAACAGCTTGCCTTACAACATAAACTTATATAAAACAACACGTTCCCACATACAAGTATGCACCACAAAATGTAATGGAGAATGATGAATACAAATTATACTGGAACAAAACCATTATAACAGATAAAACAACACCACATAACAAACCTGACATCATACTCACCAATAAAAAGAAGAAATTAACACAACTAATCGAAAAACTAATTGAAAAATACATCCAACTGGCTGAGGAAGTCAAGGACATGTGGCATCAGGATAAAGTTGACATTATACCAATTATACTATCAACTACAGGAGTCATACCACACAATATCCACCAGTACATCAATGCAATACAGCTACATCCAAACTTATACATACAACTACAGAAATCCGTAATTATTGATACATGTTCAATTACCCGAAGGTTCCTAAATGCAATATAACATATACTGTACAGTTAAAAGGAAGTGACGCTTGATCAAGGTCCGCATCACTTTCCATTTTTCACCAAACTTAACGTCTGAGAAAGTAAAGAAAAAAATAATAATAATCTGATCCCTTTCAGTAATTCTAAATTCTACCAAGAACAAGCACACTTATTCTCTCGTCACTCCTACGCTATACAGCTGCAGACGAATTGCAACGAACTACGTCGAATGATATTAGCCACGCTAATCAGTTATTGCAATGACAAAGGAGCTAACGTGGTGTCTGATGTTCTGTCTGTGTAGTTCGACGAACGTCTAAAATAATTTCGTCTTATGAAGAAATTCGAAGCAAAAATCAATGTTATTGGCAGTAGCTGTAGATGAAATTCAAAATGAACTCCTAACTGGTATCGATCTGATCGTGTTACGCAACTCTCCAATTCACAGATAATCCTTGTGAAAAAAATATGACTGAGGGAATTATTTCAGACCGTATTTACACCTGGTATAGCTTGTTTTGAAAATCGGACTCGTTTCGCTGGATTACACGAGAGTTACGTATAGCTTCCATATTTCCCTCTCAGTAAAAAAAAGGGGAAAAGTTCCCTACGGATTGTTGTAACAACTTCGGACGCCGCGACCCCCATGCAGTAATTTCTCTTTGTCCTGTATTTATCGCTTTTGTTTATTTTTATTTTTTTGTTTTCTCCCGCCTCAGAACTGACATGAATGAGCTACACACAAAAACTGCGTACGCTCCTCTCTGTTAACTAAATACACAAATACACGAGAAATTTTAATGTGGCTTATCCGATCAAGTAACTTACAGGTTCAGTCAACGCTTAATGACTGGAAGTTAAAGTAATATTTGAGTATGGTTGTAAATTAATGTTGCCAATTTTTTAACTAAATCGAGTCAACGGCATTGGAAAAAGAATAAACAGATTCTGTTGCCTCTGATAGAACAACTGATCGTTGCTTCGAAACCCGAACACAGATGCTAGTATCATGTCACCAGTTCGTGGCCTGCTCCAAATCAAGTAATCTCGGAAACGAGTACAATTTGTTGTGGATATCGTGAAGCCAGAATTTATATGTCGGTCAAAAAGTCTTTTATAAGATGGAACACTAAAACTATACATATTAATATACACGATATCTGTAGTTATTATGCTGTTGTTGTTGTGGTCTTCAGTCCTGAGACTGGTTTGATGCAGCTCTGTGTGCTACTCTATCCTGTCCAAGCCTCTTCATCTCCCAGTACCACCTGCAGCCTACATCCTTCTGAATCAGCTTAGTGAAATCATCTCTTGGTCTAGCTCTACGATTTTTACCCTCCACACTGCCCTCCAATACTAAATTGGTGATCCCTCGATGTCTCGGAACATGTCCTACCAACCGATCCCTTCTTCTAGTCAAGTTGTGCCGCAAGCTCCTCTTCTCCCCAATTCTATTCAATACCTCCTCATTAGTCATGTGATCTACCGATCTAATCTTCAGCATTCTTCTGTAGCAACACATTTCGAAAGCTTCTATTCTCTTCTTGTCTAAACTATTTATCATCCACGTTTCACTTCCAGACATGGCTACACTCCATACAAATACTTTCAGAAACGACTTCCTGACACTTTACTCTATGCTCGATGTTAAATTTCTGTTCTTCAGAAACGCTTTCCTTGCCATTGCTAGCCTACATTTTTTATCCTCTCAACTTCGACCATCATCACTTATTTTGCTCCCCAGATAGCAAAACTCATTTACTACTTTAAGCGTCTCATTTCCTAATCTAATTCCCTCAGCATCACCCGACTTAATTCGACTACATTCCATTATCCTCGTTTTGCTTTTATTGACGTTCATCTTATACCCTCCTTTCAAGACACTGTCCATTCCGTTCAAATGCTCTTCCAAGTCCTTTGCTGTCTGTGACAGAATTACAATGTCATCGGCGAACCTCAAAGTTTTTATTTCTTCTCCATGGGTTTTAATACCTACTCCGAACTTTTCTTTTCGTTTCCTTTATTGCTTGCTCAATATACAGATTGAATAACATCGGGGATAGTCTACAACCCTCTCTCACTCCCTTCCCAACCACTGCTTCCCTTTCATATCCCTCGACTCTTATAACTGCCATCTGCTTTTTGTACAAATTGTAAATAGCCTTTCGCTCCCTGTATTTTTCCCCTGCCACCTTCAGAATTTGAAAGAGAGTATTTCAATCAACATTGTTAAAAGCTTTCTCTAAGTCTACAAATGCTAGAAACGTAGGTTTGCCTTCCCTTAATCTTCCTTCTAAGATAAGTCGTGGGGTCAGTATTGCCTCACGTATTCCAACATTTCTACGGAATCCAAACTGATCTTCCCCGATGTCGGCTTCTATCAGTTTTTCCATTCGTCTGTAAAGAATTCGTGTTAGTATTTTACAGCTGTTACTTATTAAACTGATAGTTCGGTAATTTTCACAATTGTCAACACCTGCTTTCTTTGGGATTGGAATTATTATATTCTTCTTGAAGTATGAGGGTATTTCGCCTGTCTCATACATCTTGCTCACCAGATGGTAGAGGTTTGTTAGGCCTGGCTGTCCCAAGGCTGTCAGTAGTTCTAATGGAATGTTGTCTACTCCCGGGACCTTGTTTCAACTTAGGTCTTTCATTGCACTGTCAAACTCTTCACGCAGTATCACATCTCCCTTTTCATCTTGATCTTCATCTACATCTTCTTCCATTTCCATAATATTCTCCTCAAGTACATCGCCCTTGTATAGATCCTCTATATACTCCTTCCACCTTTCTGCTTTCCCTTCTTTCCTTAGAACTGGGTTACCATCAAAGCTCTTGACATTCAAACAAGTGGTTCTCTTTTCTCCAAAGGTCTCTTTAATTTTCCTGTAGGCAGTATCTATCTTACCCCTAGTGAGATAAGCCTCTAGCCATCCCTGCTTAGCCATTTTGCACTTCCTGTCGATATCATTTTTGAGAGGTTTGTATTCCTTTTTGCCTGCTTCATTTACTGCATTTTTATATTTTCTCCTTTCATCAGTTAAATTCAGTATTTCTTCTGTTACCCAACGGTTTCTACTAGCCCTCGTCTTTTTACCTATTTGATCCACTGCTGCCTTCACTATTTCATCCCTCAAAGCTACCCATTCTCCTTCTACTGTATTTCTTTCCCCCATTCCTGTCAATTGTTCCCTTATGCTCTCCCTGAAACTCTGTACAACCTCTGGTTTAGTCAGTATATCCAGGTCCCATCTCCTTAAATTCCCACCTTTTTGCAGTTTCTTCAGTTTTAATCTACAGTTCATAACCAATAGATTGCGGTCAGAGTCCACATCTGCCCCTGGAAATGTCTTACAATTTAAAACCTGGTTCCTAAATCTCTGTCTTACCATTATATAATCTATCTGAAACCTTCTAGTATCTCCTGGATTCTTCCATGTATCCAACCTTCTTTCATGATTCTTGAACCAAATGTTAGGTATGATTAAGTTATGCTCTGTGCAAAATTCTACCAGGAGGCTTTCTCTTTCATTTCTTAGCCCCAATCCATATTCACCCACTATGTTTCCTTCTCTCCCTTTTCCTACTCTCGAATTCCAGTCACCTATAACTATTAATTTTCGTCTCCCTTCACTACCTGAATAATTTCTTTTATCTCATTATACATTTCATCAATTTCTTCGTCATCTGTAGAGCTAGTTGGCATATAAACTTGTACTACTGTAGAAGGCGTGGGCCTCGTGTCTATATCTTATGTTGCATAATTAATACGTCGATCATACTAATCGTTTCATGTGCACGTCATCGATCCTACTAGCTGTTCTATTTGCACTATTTTCTCAGTTATAATCTAATCAAATACTCTATCGTGTAAAACAATTAATGCGATTTAATTTCTTGATTTTAATGTGCAATTCACTGCAATTGTATGCCTCCTTTTCACGTACTGAATTTTTACGTTATTGATGAACTATAGAAATATTTGATTTATGAGTTTATTTTCCCATCTGGACCAAAATAAAAGAAGGGAAAAATAAATGTTTCTAGATTACACCTGAAAATTTTTGATTTTTAGGTAGATTTTGCTGTTTTTTTCAGAATCTGTTTCTTTTTTCTGTTTCCCACAGAAGAATTTTCGGTGGATTCTTCTCCCTCTTCGTTTCCTTCTCCCTGTTCCTCTTTCTTTCAGTGTTGCAATGTTTTCTTTTGTGCATGCTGCTTGAGATTATTACCGGTACTTATTTGGCGAGTCGCTGTGAGCAGGGTGCTTACTGTTACCTGTTTGTAGTGTCTGAGTACGTTTAGAGTCGGTAATTACCTTGTAGGAAGTGCTATGAAGAAATTACGTCATCTCATTTCTTTCTGGTTCTGCTGACCGTAATTTCCTTACCCAATTTTTAAATTTTTGTTTCTATATGTATTTGCCTTTTAAAACTCTGTTTATGGCGAAATCTATGCTGGGCGTTAAATTTTTTGCGGTAGTTTTCTTGGGAATTATTCTGAGGACATTTATTAGGTTGGTGTCTTTCACGAAAATCGCTGGTTAGGGTGCAAAAGCGAGGTATTTGATTTGTAATTCATTTTTTTCCCTTCGTAATTTCTTGTAGGGTAGGTATATCAGATTTTATCATGGTCAGTTCTGATGTTCGAGGAGTATTTCTTTCAGAACACAGAGAGCAGGTGAAAATTATTTATTACGAATACGTGAGTTGGATGCTTGGTGATGGTTCAGATGGTTCAAATGGCTCTGAGCACTATGGGACTTAACATCTGTGGTCATTAGTCCCCTAGAAATTAGAACTACTTAAACCTAACTAACCTAAGGACATCACACACATCCATGCCCGAGGCAGGACTCGAACCTGCTACCGTAGCAGTCCCTCGCTTCCGGACTTAGCGCCTAGAAGCGCTAGACCACCGCGGCCAGAATGCTTGGTGAATTTCATTAATAAATCCCATTTTATAAGAGCACCACGTTACGTTAGCACCCGGGCCTTTTATTGTACTAGTGTTGGTCTATAATACTGTGATTTGTATATGGAATTTTAAGAATACAATATTTTGGTTTTCCCCTTTTGTTACTTACATACATTAAGACATGTACTTCGTGCATCGTTTCGGTGTTCTTATCATGTAGACCTCTCTTGATCTGCAAGCTTATTCAATGCCCATGTATTTTCCACATTGTACCAGCCTTATAACTGATTTGGACATGCTGGCAGTAGGTAGTTGATAAACGATATGTTGTTTTATAATTGTAAAGGAATTTCAGTTTTAAAAATTAAAAAGAGGAATATTGCAAATTCAGTATACTCTGGTTTGGATTACTTCGTTTAAACAATTGAATACTAAAAATACATATACATTTCATTGTTTTGTCGACTTCTTGGACGTAACTTCTTATGCTTTACATGTTAGAATCGTATTTTTGTATGTTTACTATTACAGTTTCGTAACAAATTTGCTTTAACTTGTGATCCTTTCTCCTTTCGTCTGTTGTATGAATATGAACTTGTGCAGTCGGTGCAATATGTACGTTATTTTGTGTATATCATATTCTATTATTTACATGCCAACGTACCACTTTCTCCATGTTCCTGAAATGAAGTACGATGACCTGGCGGATTTATTGTCAATACAATGGAGACATATTGAAGTGTATTTGCATAAGTTAAATTGTATACATCCATTTTGTGAAAATATTGTATCTGGCCTGATTATGACTGTAATTTAAATTTATGCGCTTTACATATCCGTAAACAAGACTGGTCACCTGGAATAAAATTGTAATTAGTGATCTTGTCTGTTGAAGTTTTTACTTCTATATCTATAGTTAGAGTTAGTTGACCAAATTTTTCGAATCATCATCGACGTTTGAATTCTTGCTTTTACGTTCAATATAAGTGTGACTTGCTGGAGCCCTATTTCTGTTCTGTAAATTACTGGGAGGGAACAGATTCTGTTTTAACTGTGCAATCATTTCCACTGTCCAGTACTGCAGTACATTCTTCTCTGGCTAAAGAGCTTGTTTTGAATAATTCGTTTAAACCTTAGTTTTAATCTTTAGTAAAAGAGTCGGATGGTATTGCCTCAGGCTTTATGTGAGACCTTCGGTGATAAGTCGTCCTGCTATCGGCACCATCCACCTGGACGTGTTGCAGTGAACCAGAAGCGTATCTAGTGCAGATTTTACGCGGATCTGTGAAGGATCTCATGCAGAACGTACTTGGCTCGTTGCAGTTGTGTTGTGATACTCAAATCGTCAAAGAAGTAAAAAATTTCTTGAGTTTCCACTTCGTGAGAACGTGTTGAGACCATTAGTTCCACTGAATCTTGCCCCTCACCTGGACAATGACATCGATTCCACCAGGAAGATTGTCGAGTCAAAGAGGTTGTGGAGCCAAACAACGCAGTATAGACGGCGCCCCAGGCGAATCGCCTCGTCTCGCCACCTAGAGGCAGCGGCAGGAAGTTCCACCCCTATATGGTTCGCCGAGTGATTACAGTACACATAATGCCTGTGACACTCTACTTTAATCTGCCTTCCTCTTACTGGAGTGGACTACGAATTGGTATACAGACTATGTATTACTGTGCTGATAAAGATTTAGCGAGGAGTTCGGGACTTTCTGGTACCATTCTTCCAGCATCAAATTTGCTCGCCCTCGATCAGGTTAGTGAGAACTGTAAATTGTTCTGTGACTGTTTAACTGAATATTAGTAAAAGCTATGCACGTTAGTACATAGGAACTAAACATGCGCGTATCAGAACTTAGGCAAACTCCGCTGTAAGGCTGTCCTGTCGTCAAGAGACTTGTGTCGAATATTAAAAAAACGTCTCATAATACAAAATTATCATTAATAACACATAAGCCATCGTCCACCTTCTGGTATGTTCTGACGGACAGGGTGAGTAGCTGTGTGTGAGAGTTTGCTGACAACGGTGGCCGGCCGCTGTGGTCGAGCGGTTCTAGGCGCTTCAGTCCAGAACCGCGCTGCTGCTGGTCGCAGGTTCGAATCCTGCCTCGGGCCTGGATGTGAGTGATGTCCTTAAGTTAGTTAGGTTTCAGTAGTTCTAAGTCCATGGGACTCATGATCTTAGATGTTAAGTCCCATAGTGCTCAGAGCCACTTGAACCATTTTGACAACTGTGAGGTGTACAGGGAAGACTTATCGTTGAGTGATTTTAGGAGGATACATGACAGACAACATTTCTGGTTGGTGTAGTGGTTGACAACTTGCTACACATGTAGAAAAATGTAGCTTAATATTGATGAGTAGAAAAAAAATTCTGTTGTATTCGAATACAGCTTTAGTAATATGGTGCTTGACGCACACACATCGGTTAAATATCGAGGGGTAATACTGCAAAGCGATATTAAATGAGTGTGTAAGGACGGTGGTAGGGAAGGCGAATGGTCGACGTGGTTTTATTGAGAGAATTTTTCGTAAAGTGTGGCTCATCTATAAAGGAGACAACGTATGGAACACTAATGCGACCCATTCGTGAGTACTGCTCGAGTGTTTGAGGTCCCAACCAGCTAGGATTAAAAGAGCGCGCTGCTGGGTGTGTTACCGGTAGGTCCAGTCGACAAGCCAGTATTACGGCGATACTTCGTGAGCTAAAATGAGAATCCCTGGAGGGAAGACGACGTTATTTTCGAGAAACACTATTGAGAAAATTTGCGGAACCGACATTTGAAGATGACTGCAGAACGATTCTGCTGTCACCAACACGCATTTCGCATAAGGACCAAGACATAAGAGTAGTTAGCGTTCGTACGGAGACAAATAGTCATTTTTCTCGCATTCTTTTTGCGAGTGAAACGGAAAGGAAATAACTAGTAGTGGTTCAAGGTAACCTTCGCCATGCACTATACTGTGGCTTGCGGTGCATGTATACAGGTGTAGAGTTAGAGCTCAAATCCTCATCTGTCATTCCTGATTTAAATTTTTGTGTTTTCCCTACACAGATTAAGGTGAATGCCGGGATGGTTCCTTTTAAAAGGACACGATCAACTGTGTTCATCACTTTTTCACATAACATTCTTGTGCTCAGTCTCTAATGACCGCGTCGTCAACGGCTAGTATTCACTGACTTTTTCCTCCTTTTAGTTGCGTTTTTAGATAGGCACACGAGAATGAAGTAGCGGTTAACACTCTAGGTTTGCTTACTTAAGTTAAATGATAGTAAGGATCGAACACAGCCGTTCTGATACATGTTTATTAAGTCACGATCGGCTTCGATCAAAAGAATATCATCAGGCTATACTACCAACATTCTTCGTAACAAATTCCCGCACAGTTGTGCCAACGACTTCTAAGTCATGATATAGACACAACTCTGTGTGGATGTTTTACGAAGACTGTCGGCATTGCAACCCGATGTTTTTTCGGACGAAAACAGTAGTGACATAATAAGGGTGCATAAATACAGCTGTGGTGGTTTCTTATTAATATTAACAAGAATCAACTGTGGAGCTCAGGATAATCAATATTAATTACTGATTTTTACCTAACCAACTTGGACGTAAATGACTTTTATTCTCATTTTTATGAATCGCAGTTTGAAACAGAAAGGTGCTAAGACTGACTTAATATACACGGATACAACGTACAGACGCACTCTGTATCTTACGAAGGATATCTTCGGAGACAGTTATCTGACATTTTTGTGGCTAATCTTCAAGGAAATATTACTTCGACGCGCGAAGTTATTATTACTAGTTGAGGGCTACTTGAACAGTTTCTGTGGCTGAGCCTCTAGGAAATAGAACTTCGACGCGCGAAGTCATTGTTATTAGTTGAGGACTATTTTAACAAAACTCAACAGACGTCATTTTTTCAAAATGTGTTTCTTAACAGATCCTGGTACTCAAATATGAGCCTCACGCAATGGATAACAGAAAATACAACAAAACTGAACATTTGCTGTTGAAAACGGGCCTCCGTATAGCAAATTTTCGCAAAATTCGTCGTATCCATTTTTCAAGATTCTACAAAACTCAACTAAACTCTCATTTATACAGCGTGGTTGAAACTTAGAGCATTAAATTTAAAAGTTAAATTTAATGACCTTTACACTTGCATGTGTTTGGTATCGGGCAGTCGCACATCTTAGAAAATAAGCCAACTGCTTGACACGTAAGCCTGATAGTATGTACAGCCTAAACAAAAAGTTTGTAGAATGAAAATAATTGAATAGGCTATATTTATTTATATTTTTCCAGGAGTGTCCAGAGACAACCTTACTTGTATTCCCAAAAGATATTAGCTGGAGGGTGTACTAGCAATGAGAATCGAGGTGGTCCAGCTCTCAAGCTATAGGAAGGGGATGAGCAGACGCAGTTCATTAAGAAGAGAATACATAAGTATAAATGTAGATCTTCTCATTACTCTAGACAGAAAGTTAAGCGGTAATGTCTTCCACTAGAGATAGATCTTAAAAAAAAAGCATGTTAGGTACAATGCTTCTGCAGTTAAACAAGGATATTTAATCTATGTGGCTTGTAAACAAGGGTTGTTGGGCTTCTCTCTTTCAAAATGTAATAAGGCAGTCTACAAATGTTTCAACCTTGTCTTTGGATTTATTTGTACTGACAACTGCTGAACTTGTGCACACTTTGTTGTACAGCTAGTCAGCTAAAGATTTGGAATAATAATTAATATAAGAACAGGTTTTTGCTACACAAAATAAGGCCAAAAATATTTTTATAATTTTAAATGAAAATGAAAACAACACTGTGAGAGTTTTTTTTTTACTGCCAGCATAATCAACTCTTACCCAAACTGTCTATTGGAGAAGGATTTTACTCCAAGTCTTAAAACATTTACAAAGTAAAGCACACAAAGTAGTTAACTACACATTGCTCGTGGCTAAAAAAATATTGCATTCAAAGATCAAAGGTTTTTAAAGGAATTCATCATTATTTTCCAGTATATGATCATAGCTATTTATCCTCTGATAGGATTTTTTGCCTTACTGAAAAAGAACTAAGGTAACACGAAACAGGCCTTCGACCCTCAGAATATTATTACATTTTGGGGAATTTTGGGGAGGGTAAAGTTTGGAGTGCAGATTAGCAAAATTATAATATGAAATCAATCTGTAAACAAGTAATGAAAGCTATATTGCCTTTTAAGATAACTGAGGCAAGAGTTCTGCATTATGCAAGAAGACTTAAGACCAGGGCACAATGTCTTTTCCTAATTACTTATTTTGCTTCGACGGTAGATGCTGAAGTACTGAAATCTGGAAAGAGAAATGTTTCTTTAGCGTTTGAAGCACCTCGGCTTCAATTGGTGAATCACAAAAGCAAAATTAAAGCTAATGACGTGTAGAAGTTTGTTTTATTTTAAAAATACTTCGGAGGAAAGTAAAGAGTTGTGTTCAAAACACATAAAAGGGAATACTAATGGTACTCTAGACTAAGTTTTGTATTATGACGCACCTTTATATTAAGAAGAAATGTGTTTTAGTATTGTTTTAGATTTCACACAGCATAAAATCTAAACAATGTATTAAAATGTGTACTCTTGCTTCAGTAGTAAGTTAAATGTATCAGTATGGTTTTCATAATAAGTTTAAGACTTGAGAAACAGATTTTATCAATTTAGAAACATCTGTTCATGTGTTAAATTGCAAGAAAAATATGTACTAGAGCATTGTTAATTTCTTATTCTGTTATTATCTACAAAAGGTATTACACTTAAGAGCACATTGAATTTAACTGCTTTAAATGTATATTTATAACATCTAACATAAAAATGTAAGACGAAACATGAATGAAAAGATGGATATGTTGAGTTTTTAAAGAAATTGTTGTCTTTAATTTCTTTTTGTCAACAAATACGGTTCGTGATAAACTTCAGATATTCCTTCATCAATCCCTATCTACTTGTATAACCAGTATTCAGTTTTTAAAATTTTTTGAATCAACGACATCGAGTACAATACAAAATGTCTCTCCTGTGAAATTTGTGTATGGCGTTTGTTGAGTTTTGCTGAAACGGTGCTCAATTATACACTGTCCAGCCACATTAATGTAATCACCTGTCAAAAGCCTCAATAACCACCTTAACTTCAGTGATAAGGGTTTTCTCATCAAAATTGGCAGCAAACCAACACCGAAAACTGTAGTTCAGTTTTACACGTCGAAGTCGCAAGCCGTAGATGAAGAGATAGAAAAAGTATGTGAGGATAATGAACGCGTAATTCAGTTCGTAAATGGAGCTGAGAATCTATATCATGAGGAATTGGAATGTGGTCGTAGGGGAAGGGGTCGAAGAAGGAGTTTTGGGAGAATATGGGCTAAGTACCAGGAATGAGAAAGGAGAAAGACTAATTGAGTTTGCAATGGATTTCAGTTAGTTATAGCAAACACTCTGTTCAAGAATCACAAGAGGAGGAGGTATACTTGGAAAAGGTCGAGAGATACCGGAAGATTCTAATTAAATTACATCATGGTGAGGCAGTAATGAAGAGTAGGTTGAAATTTAAGAGACTAGTCAGGGAGAATCAATGCACAAAGAAGTGGTTTACGGAGGTACTAAGTACTGAAGAGATATGCCTGAAGTTCTCTGAGGTTACAGATACTGCCATAAGGAACAGTCCAATAGGCATCTTAATTGAAGAGGAGTGAACATGTCTGAAAATGGCAATCACAGAGTAGGGAAGGAAAACAAAGGTACAAGTAAGGTAATTGTGGGGAAATCATCGGTAACTTCAGGTGAACTATGAAATAAGGAAGTACAAAAATGTTTGAGGAAATTGGGGAATACAGAAATACAACTCACTTAGCAATGAAATAAACAACAGGTACAGTGAAGCTAAGGCGTAACGGCTGCGTGAAAAACATGAAGTAATAGAAAAGGAAATGTTTATCTGAAGGACTAACTCAGCATATAGAAAAGTAAAAACAATTTTGGGTGAAATTAAAAGCGAGGATGCTAACATTAAGAATTCAAAAGGTATTCTATTGTTAAATGCAAAGGAAAAAGCGTATACGTGGAACAGTACATTGAAGACCTCTCTGAGGGGAAGACGTGATAGAAGACGAAACAGGAGTTGATATAGAAGAGGTGGGGGATCCAATATCAGAATCAAAATTTAAAAGAGCTTTGAAAGACTTAAGATCGCATAGAGCAGAAGGGGTTACAACATTCCATCAGAATTTCTAAAATCATTGGGAGAAGTGGCAACAGAATGACAACTCACGTTAGTGTGGAAAATGTTTGAGCCCGGCGATACATAATCTGATTTTCAGAAAAACAGCATACATACGATTCCAAAGATTTCAAGAGCCGACAAGTGCGAGAATTATCGTACAATAATCTTAACGCCTCATGCATCCAAGTTGCTGACAGGAATAATATACAAAAGATTGCAAAAGAAAACTGAGGATGTGTTAGATGACGATCATTTCGGTTTTACGAAAGGTAAATGCACCAGAGAGGCAGTTGTGACGTTGCGGTTGATAATGGTAACAAGGCTGAAGAAAAATCAAGACAGGTTCATAGGATTTATCGACCTGCCAAAAGCGTTCGACAATGTGAAGTGCTGCAAGATATTCGAAATTCGGGTAAAAAAAAAAGTTGTAAGCTACAGAGACAGACTTAATATGCAATATGTACAAGAGCCAAGAGGGAACAATAACAGTGGACGACTAGCAAGGGGAGGCCGCCAATTGTGAAATTCAGATTCGATTCATACTGCGCATAATAAAAGCTCATGGCCAGAGGTGTAATGTGGCAAAGCACCAAGATGCACTTCTCAGCCGTTGTCGAGAAAACCGACAGTTAAAAAGAAACAGTTGCGGTGAAATACTCTCTACGATTTACACTTTTCTACAGCGTTGTGGCGCAGCGGTAAACGCTCGGGTTTGTAATCCGAAAGTCGCCGGATCGAATCTCGCGCCGTACAACTTTTTTTTTTAGTATTTGTTTTTTGTAATTCAAATGTGTGTATATATACACACACACACACACACACATATATATATATATATATATATATATATATATATATATATATATATATAATTCCCGGCAATCAGTTGCAACAATTATGCATATAATAAGATGTAGAAAGTCGTTTGTTGTGGAAAAACTGGCGACTTCGAACATCATTATGTTTTCCGCAAACAAATGTTATTAATTGTCTTCATAATGTTTACCACGTATAGTTAACGGAAGACGTAGAAACGATATTCCGAAACGAATACGTATAGCGTAAGTCAAACGTTCGAATAAGAATAGAGACCCCACGAACACAAATTTGCTGTGGCAGGTATGAAATATAAACTCCGTTACTCGCTCATTACACTTGATGGATAGATGTTGAATGGGCCGAAACGAGCCGCCGCATAACAGCGTAGTTGCCTGCTAACTTCGAAAGAAGGTAGATGCGGTCCCTAGCGCAACTTATAACATCGTCGAAAATCAGTGCGGGCGTGAGAGCTTTGGTACACCCTGTTAAACAAACGGAAAAATGGAGGCGGTACAGTTGGAGAGCGATCCGCCTTCACCAACATGCATAAGCAATTCATTAATTCGCGGCATGCAACTTTTTTTTATTATATATATATATATTGCAACCTTTTTATATTATAAAAGTTGCATGCCGCGGGATTCGATCCGGCGACCATCGGATTACGAACCCAAGCGCTTACCGCTGCGCCACGACGCTATAGAAAACTATCAACCGTAGAGAATATTTCACCGCAACGGTTTCTTTTTAACTGTCGGTTTTCTCGACAACGGCTGAGAAGTGCATCTTGGTGCTTTGCCACATTACACCTCTGGCCATGAGCTTTTATTATGCGCAGTATGAATCGAATCTGAATTTCACAATTGGCGGCCTCCCCTTGTAAGAAGAAAGTGCTCGAGCTAAAAATGGCGTAAGACATGGATGTAGTTTTCCGCCGCTACTGTTCAATCTACATATCGAAGAAGCATTGACGGAAATAAAAGAAAGGTCCGGGAAAGTAATTAAAATTCAAGGTGAAAAGTATCAATGATAATATACACTGATGCCATTGGTATCGTCAGTGAAATTGAAGAAAAATTTCAGGATCTGCTATATGGAATGAACAGTCTAATGAGTACAAAATAAAAATTGAGAGTAAATGGAAGAAAGACAAAAGTATTGAGAGGTAACAGAAATAAGAACTGTGAGAAACTTAACATCAGGATTAGTGATCACGAGTAGATGAAGTTAAGGAATTCTGCTATCTGGCCAGCAAAATAACTCATGACGAACGGAGAAAGGAGGACATGAAAAGCAGACTAGCACTGGAAAAAAGGCATTCCTGGTGCAAAGAAGTCTATTATCATCAAACATGTGCCTTAATTTGAGAAAGAATTTTCTGAGAATGGACGTCTGGAGCACAGCATTCTATGGTAGTGAAACATCGAATGTGGGAAAACCGGAACAGAAGAGAACGAAGCATTTGAGATGTGATGCTACAGACGAATGCTAAAAATTAGTTGGACTGGCAAGGTAAGGATTGAGGAGATATCCGCAGAACCGGCGAGGAAGCGAATATATGGGAAACACTGACGAGGAGAAGGGACAAGATGATAGGACATCTGTTAAGGCATCACGTAATAACTTCCATGGTACTGTAGAGAGCTGTAGAGGTTAAAACTGTAGAGATAGAGATTGAAATACATTCAGCAAATAATCGAGGATGTAGGTTGCAAATGCTACTCTGAGATGAAGAGGGTAACACAGGAGAGAAATTCATCGCGAGCCGCATCAAACCAGTCAGATAAGGAGCCATGACAACTCCCGTGCCGTCGCTAGCTGCCTATGGTTTCTGGGATGAGGCCCCATGGCACGAACAGCACTATCGAGGTGGTCCCAAATATTCTCATTTGGGTTTAAATTCAGGGAGTTTGGTGGCCAGGTTTGTTGTTGTTGCTGTCGTCCTCAGTCCTGAGACTGGTTTGATGCAGCTCTCCATGCTACTCTATCCTGTGCAAGCTTCTTCATCTTCAAGTACTTCCTGCAACCTACATCCTTCTGAATCTGCTTAGTGTATTCATCTCTTGGTCTCCCTCTACGATTTTTACCCTCCACGCTGCCCTCCAATGCTAAATTTGTGATCCCTTGATGCCTCAGAACATGTCCTACCAACCGATCCCTTCTTCTAGTCAAGTTGTGCCACAAACTCCTTCCCAATTCTGTTCAAGACCTCCTCATTAGTTATGTGATCTACCCATCTAATCTTCAGCATTCTTCTGTAGCACCACATTTCGAAAGCTTCTATTCTCTTCTTGTCCAAACTATTTACTGTCCATGTTTCACTTCCATACATGGCTACACTCCATACAAATTCTTTCAGAAACGACTTCCTGACACTTAAATCTATACTCGATGTTAACAAATTTCTCTTCTTCAGAAACGCTTTCCTTCCCATTGCCAGTCTACATTTTATATCCTCTCTACTTCGACCATCATCAGTTATTTTGCTCCCCAAATAGCAAAACTCCTTTACTACTTTAAGTGTGTCATTTCCTAATCTAATTCCCTTAGCATCACCCGACTTAATTCGACTACATTCCATTATCCTCGTTATGCTTTTGTTGATGTTCATCTTATATCCTCCTTTCAAGACACTGTCCATTCCGTTCAACTGCTCTTCCAAGTCCTTTGCTGTCTCTGACAGAATTACAATGTCATCGGCGAACCTCAACGTTTTTATTTCTTCTCCAGGGACTTTAATACCTACTCCGAATTTTTCTTTCGTTTCCTTCACTGCTTGCTCAATATACAGATTGAATAACAACGGGAACTGACTACAACCCAGTCTCACTCCCTTCCCAACCGCTGCTTCCCTTTCATGTCCCTCGACTCTTATAATTGCCATCTTGTTTCTGTACAAATTGTAAATAGCCTTTCGCTCCCTGTATTTTACCCCTGCCACCCTTAGAATTTGAAGTAGGGTATGCCAGTCAACATTGTCAAAAGCTTTCTATAAGTCAACAAATGCTAGAAATGTAGGTTTGCCTACATTTTTAGGTGGCCAGGGTAGTACGGTAAAATCATCCTGGTGCTCTTCGAGGCGCACACGTACATTGCGAGCCGTGTGATACGTTGCATGCCCCTTAGACTTCGTTGCCGAAGATCAGCAGTCAGTGTGGGTGCACGAACGTGGCGTCTGCTGCAAAGGTCCGTACACAACAACGTTCACTGAATGGTGGTTAAGGAGTCACTGCAGTTATAGTGACTAGTATGTTTTTATTTAATGGTAGGAAATTATGAGTGGTGGAGATCATGTTCCACGAGTATTTGGTCATAATTCCTATGTGTGTGTAAAATAGCAGTTGTAGTATAATCAGCAGATTTAGTTTTAATGTTTCCTACGATAGGTTATCCTAGCTTTAGCAAACAAATTCAGCTCTGTGTAGTGCTCCAATAAGCCTCACTTTTAAAACTTGTATTGCCGAGGTGTGACAATAAAGTAATGAGACTAATTTTCTTTGCAAGATGTGGCAACCCTGCAGGCTTTCGTAGGCACAATAGCTTTGACCTTGGTCTATAAGCTGCTTCTAGTCCCAGCGGCACATCGATGCAACTACTCAGTCGTGAGTTGTGCTGTAATAAGTTAACATGTGTTTGTGTCTCTCGTTAAGGAAATGGAACCATATAATATTCCGCAATGGTATGCCATTTCTTTTTGCGTTAAATTGGGTGAAAATGCGACGACAACTTATGGTAAGCTTCAGAAGGCTTTTGGAGAGGAGGTTATGTCAATAGCTCAAGTTTTTCGTTGGCATAAAATATTTAGTGAAGGCAGAACGAATGTTGAAGATGAAGACCGCAGTGGACGACCATCAACCTCACGGATGGATGTCAACTTGGCCAGGGTGCGTGAATTCGTACGATCAGATCGAAGATTATCCGTGAAAATGATTGCAGAATAACTGAACATCAATCGAGAAACGGTTCGTCTAGTAATATTGGATTCTGCATCACGATAATGCACCAACCAATGCTGCTCTGTCAGTACAGCGATTTTTACCCTCAAAACAAATTTCAGTACAACCACAGTCACCTTATTCACCAGATATCGCTCCATGCGACTTTTTTTCTATTTCCAAGATTCAAAACGGCGGTCAAGGGACACCATTTCCAAACAAAACAAGATGTCCAAAAAGCTGTGGCGAGGGTCTTGGAGGATATTACTAAAGATGAGGTCCAGAAATGTTACCATCAATGGCAGAAGTGCTCGAAAAAGTGTATGCAATCAGAAGGGAACTACTATTTTGAAGGAGACAACACTAAACTTGACTGAAACGGTAAGCAACATTTTTTTTCACATCAGTCTCACTACTTTATTGTCGCGCGTCATATACCGACAGAAAAAAATCACAGCACCAAGAAGTATCTGTACGACATAAACGAAAGTCTGAAAGATGATGCCTATTCAAATTTCGCTAGTAACGCCACTATGAGGATATTTATCAGATTTGCGTTAAATACACGCTGTAACGATCGTGAGCGTTAGTTACCCTTGCGACTAAACGTGGTGAGTTGATCCATTTAAGGCGACAAAGACCCACTTATCAACACCTCACTGAGTTTAAACGATGTCTTGTAGTGGACTGCAAGAAGCTGGATGTTCCTGCAGGAAGACTTGACAGGAATGTAGCCATTGTACATGACTGCTGGCAGCGTTGGTCGCAAGAAGACCGAACTCCAGATCATCACGTGGTACTAGAGAGGGAAGACCATCATGTTCGGCGTATGCCTCTGTTGCATCGTGCTGCCTCTGAAGCAGCAATTTGAGCAGTAGTTGGCCGCACAGTGATACAACGAATTGTTAAAAATCGATTACGTCAAGGACAGCCCCGAACCAGACGTCTTTTATCGTGCGTTCCACTGACCCCACACCACCACCGTTTGTTACTGCAGTAGTGTCAAGCGAGAGCTCATTGGAGGGCAGGGTGGAGATCTGTTGGTTTTCTGATGAAACCTGACTCTGCCTCGGTGTCAGTACTGGCTGTGTGTTGGTTAGGAGGAGGCCAGTTGAGGGCCTACACTCAACCTGACTGTGTGCTAGGTACCCTCTTGGAGCAATGGTCTGGGCTGCGATTGAGTATGACAGCAGAAGCACTCTCGTGGTTATCGCATGCACCCTGTCTGCAAAACTGTACATCAATCTGGTGATTGGTTCTGTTCCGTCGCCATTCATGAGCAGCATACCAGGGGGTGTTTTCCAACAGGATATCGCTCACCCACATGCCTGTAGTAAACCCACATGCTCTACGGGTGTTGGCAAGTTGCCAGCTCGATCTCCAGATCTATCTCCAATCGAGCAATTGTGGGACATCATGGGATGACAACTCCAGCGTCATTCACAAACAGCATTAACCGTCCCTATTGAGTCCACAGAGTTGCCTCGAGGCTAGAGCACTTTAGCGAATGCTGTCTTCTGCGGACTAGACTGGTAGCACGCATACCATTGCGTCGGCTTCCACTGACCAGAACCCGCCAACCCCGCAGACTGCAATGGGCACGTGAACACGGACATTAGGTGCAGAGTGGCAAAACGTAGCGTTTTTGGACGAGCCTCTCTTCAACTTCACCTACAGCGATGACCGCATTCGCGTTCCACACGCGCAATGAACGCAATCGGGTAGACTGTATTGTTGAGGGCATAGTGGACAAACGCCAAGTGTGACGGTACGGAGCGCCATTGCTTATATAACACGTGATCTCACCTCCTAGGGAGGTTTTACAGCCTGAGGCTCTACCCCATTGGTTATATAACACGTGATCTCACCTCCTAGGGAGGTTTTACAGCCTGAGGCTCTACCCCTTCTGCAGGCTGTTCCACATGCCATATTTCAACGCTCAGCCGCAATTGGATGGGGATGTGCAAGCCTTTTTCGAAGAACGAAATATGAAAGGTAACGCTGCTCCCCTGGCCAATCCATTCGCCTGATGTTGCCCATCGAACGTGTCCTGGATATTGTCGGTCGGCAGGTCCTCCTGCAGCAACAATTTATGCTTTGTGGACATGCCTACAAAACGTATGACAGAGTATTCGCCAACAGCATATTCAGACGCTCTTTGATTCCATGCCACGAATGCAGCACATGGTGACTCCTCTCCGTACTGAATTCCCGCAGTCACAGTGCATGCACAGGTCTGTAATGCTAATCATTTGTGTAGTGCCATGTGCCATGTTCCTAATCGATGGAATAAATTTCATTGAGGTCACATATAGTGCTGTGAATAAAAAACGTAGGTGCATGAGCAGGACTTAAAACGATAATGTGTCACTATATATATATATATATATATATATATATATATATATATATATATATATATATATATATATATATATATCCTTAAACTGACTCGTTACACATTATTTCGATAAAAGAATCATTCAAATGACATATGGTAACTAATTACCATGGACGAAAGTGACTCCAGTTACTATGGGGGCCCCATGCTTTATGCGGGGTTAGCCAGTGAAAGGAGAAGATTTAAATAAGTAACCAATTCTTTAAGAATTTTTTCTTAATTTAATGGTTATAAATGTAAAGTACAAAGGTAGCCATTTACTGTACAATAAGTGAAAAAATTATTTTTTGAATATAACATCTGCCAAATGTCCTCCATAGGAATCTATGCACTTCTGAAGCCGGACCTGGAAGTTTCCCATGATATTTTGCAGCATATTGACTGGTATTCTTTCAATTTCGTCCCAAATTCGTTGTTTTAGGGCTCGGATAGTTCTGGGTGTATCGTTCCGAACAACTCTTGTTTTTAAGTAACCCCATAGAAAAGAAAGTCGCAGGTTGTCAAATCTGGAGAGCGAGGAGTCCAAGGGATATCCCCGTTTCGGGAAATGACGCCGCCTCGAAACAAAGCATTCACAGCATTCATGGCAACTCTTGCAGTGTGGCTTGTTGCACCATCTTGTTGGAACATTGTGTGTTCATTCACTGTAAAACGGGTGAGTTCTGGCGTAAGAAAGTTCTGGATCATTGCAACGTAGCGCACAGAGTTAACAGTCATAGCACTTCCATTGATATCCTCGAAGAAAAATGGGCCTATGATTCCTCTTGCCGACATTGCGCAACAAACCGTCACTTTTTGAGCATGAAGAGGCGTTTCATGAAGTGCGCCAGGGTTTTCCTCCGACCAGTATCTGAAGTTTTGTTTATTAACAAAACCAGAGAGGTGGAAATGCGCCTCATCGCTCATCCACAAGTGGTTTACTTGGTCGTCATTTTCTTCAAGTCTTCTGGCCATTTCCTCACAAAATTGTAATCGTTTCTGATAGTCACTTGGTTTGAGAGATTCCACAATCTGTATTTTGTATGGGTGAAAATGTAAATATTGACGAAGAATCCTTCTCACCGAAGTGTTACTTATTCCAAGACGTAGAGCATGTTGTTTGGCAGATCGGCGTGGACTTCTGAGCGTTGCCTGTTGAACAGCAGCGATGTTTTGAGGGGTTCGATCGGTTTTTGCACTCCCACCACGTTTTGTAGAAGTTGATCCAGTTTGTTCAAGGTTGTTTATCAACGAACGAATTGCGTTATTCGAGGGAACAGGCCTGTTGGGCGGTATGTTGAAATGGCGTCGAAAATCCCGTCGCGTTTTCACCAAACTCTCACCACTCGTGTAACACGCTTTAACCGCGTAGCCGCGATGTTCACCCGTCCAACGATCCATCGCAACTACACTACTGGCCATCAAAATTGCTACACCACGAAGATGACGTGCTACAGACGCGAAATTTAACCGACAGGAAGAAGATGCTGTGACACGCAAATGATTAGCTTTTCAGAGCATTCACACAAGGTTGGCGCCGGTGGCGACACCTACAACGTGTTGACATGACGAAAGTTTCCACCCGATTTTTCATACGCAAACACCAGTTGCCGGCGTTGCCTGGTGAAACGTAATTGTGATGCCTCGTGTAAGAAGGATAAATGCGTACCATCACGTTTCCGACTTTGATAAACGTCGGATTGTAGCCTATCGCGATTGCGGTTTATCGTATCGCGACACTGTTGCTCGCGTTGGTCGAGATCCAATGACTGTTAGGAGAATATGGAATCGGTGGGTTCGGGAGGGTAATACGGAATGTCGTGCTGGATCCCAACGGCCTCGTATCACTAGCAGTCGAGATGACACGCATCTTAACCGCATGGCTGTAACGAATCGTGCAGCCACGTCTCGATCCCTGAGTCAACAGATGGGGACGTTTGAAAGACAACAACCATCTACAAGAACAGTTCGACGACGTTTGCAGCAGCATGGCCTATCAGCTCGGAGACCATGGCTGCGGTTACCCTTGACGCTCCATCACAGACATGAGCGCCTGCGATGGTGTACTCAACGACGTACCTGGGTTCACGAATGGCAAAACGTCATTTTTTCGGATGAATCCATGTTCTGTTCACAGCATCATGATGGTCGAATCTGTGTTTGGCGACATCGCGGTGAACGCACATTGGAAGCGTGCATTCGTCATCGCCATGCTGGCGTATCACCCGGCGTGATGGTATGGGGTGCCATTGGTTACACGTCTCGGTCACCTCTTGTTCGCATTGGCGGCACTTTGAACAGTGGACGTTACATTTCAGATGTGTTACGACCCATGGCTCTACCCTTCATTCAATCCCTGTGAAACCCTACATTTCAGCAGGATAATGCACGACCGCATGTTGCAGGTCCTATACGGGCCTTTCTGGATACAGAAAATGTTCGACTGCTGCCCTGGCCAGCACATTCTCCAGATCTCTCAACAATTGAAAACGTTTGGTCAATGGTTGCCGAGCAACTGGCTCGGCACAATACACCAGTCACTACTCTTGATGAACTGTGGTATCGTGTTGAAGCTGCATGGGCAGCTGTACCTGTACACGCCATCCAAGCTCTGTTTGACACAATGGTCAGGCGTATCAAGGCCGTTATTACGGCCAGAGGTGGTTGTTCTGGGTACTGATTTCTCAGGATCTATGCACCAAAAGTGCGTGAAAATGTAATCACATGTCAGTTCTAGTATAATATATTTGTCGAATGAATACCCGTTTATCATCTGCATTTCTTCTTCGTGTAGCAATTTTAATGTCCAGTAGTGTAAATGGCGGGACATGGAGGTGAAACGGAGCCGGTCACCATTACCCCCACCACTCACATTCCAGTTGTCAAGGCCATCTCCAATCTGCCCGTTTCACTGGCTACTCCTGTAGAAAGAAACACTCTGGCGTCCTGAAGTGAAACCAAGGTTAGAGCCGGGATCCTCCAGAAAATGAGAGCAGCTGTCTGGCCACAGCTACTTCACGATTCCGTGTTCACGTCCGGTGTGTCTGGGCAGTGCCGCGCGTTTCGCAGGTACGTCGCGTCGCGACGGCCAGTAATCCTGCCTACTGGGAGGAGCGGATCCTGCGCTGCTCGTGAGCCTCAGACAGCGGAGGGACGGACTAATTGCCGCCACGGCTGCACTGGCCTGGTCTGGCCTATCACGACGTCCTCACTGCGTGCCGCAGTCCCCGGTCCACAGCTCGCTTTCCTCGCGGTCTCGTCTCGTCTCAGCTCTTCTCTTGAGAGATGGTCGCCGACTGGTTTTGTCAGGCCCGTCTCTTCGAGGTCACATTATCGAGGAACGCAAATGAGGATAAATGTCAAAACTGTCGGACGGTTAGGTTGAAGAGTCACGCTTGGAAAGTGACGCCGCAATTGAAGAAACAAGCGATCATTTTCTTGGTTCTGCTTCAGGAACGAACCACTTTCATAGCTTTCGGATTATCTTAGCACACCCAGACAGCAGCATGTACAGTCGTGGACAAAACGAGAGAGACCCCTCGCCTTTTCGTTATGCTGATCCGCACAGCTTTAAAGTCTGCTACACAGCATAACAGGCAAGGCGACGAAGTGCTACCAACATACTATGCACAGGCGTGAAACTGACAAACTATCCGGACTTTGCCACACTGTTTTCAATCATGTGTAAGACTATATCAATACTGATTAGTGTGTTATACATAATACGTAATTGTAAGATATAAATGAAAGAAGAAATGCTAATTAGTATGAACTGTACTAATAAAAATGAATTTCAGCTTATCGAGATAACACAACTGGTCTAGTAAGACAAAGTACCCCAGATCGTTACGAATTAGCAAAATATTATGCTTATTCGGCCGCGAAACGGTTTATGTCAACTTTCAGACCAGTCATAGTGGATTGCCGTTGCTGACCAACCATGAAAGTCTCCAAATTTAGCAATGCGTGAACATTCATAACGAAATTCAGTTAAAAATCATTCAGTGCCACACGTAAGTCAATTCAGTTATTGACAGAAGCGGAAAAAGGAAGGCAGTAACAAGTATGAAATTCTACAAGAGTTGACATCCACAGGGCGCCAGTACAGAATAAAGGTAGAAATAAAACGTATTAGGGACGCGAGAATTTCTTAAAATTGCTTTACTGATAGTCTATCTGCCTCCATCGAGATTAGAACCGAAAACAAGCCAGACCTCCCTTGCAGTAGCAAACACCTTTCACTACGCTAGAAGACAACCCAGGCAAAAAGCCCTCTGTTATTACCTCAGACATGGTTCAAATGGCTCTGAGCACTATGGGGCTTAATATCTGGGGTCATCAGTCCCCTAGAACTTAGAACTAACCTAGGGACATCACACACATCCATGTGCGAGGCAGGATTCGAACCTGTGACCGGAGCGGTTGCGCGGTTCCAGACTGAAGCGCCTACAACCGCTCGGCTACACCGGGCGGCCACCTCAGACATGAATAAGCCCTTCAATTTCGCAAAGAAAATGGCAAAATGATCTGCAGTTTCTGGACTCTAAAACATGAATTTTCTACCTTAATGTCACCGCTTATGTGACAATCATTCGGGATGTTTATCGAAACAACAAAATACTCCTATTAGCGAGTAACGGCACCGGGTTCCACTTAACGCTGCTGACTGCTTTGAAGGACAGTAACAGGTGCAAACATGTAACTCTTTTGTATCGGTTGTGAATAAATAGTTTCCACTATTTAAGTTCCAACCCTCGTATAGTCTTACATATGATTGAAAGCAGTCTGACAAAGTTTGGATACTTTGTCAATTTCACGCCCGTGCATAGTATGTTGGTAGCACTTCGTCGCCTTGCCTGTTATACTGTGTAACAGACTTTAAAGCTGTGCGGATCAGCATAACTAAAAGGCGAGGGGTCTCGCTCGTTTTGTCCACGACTGTAGATCTATACTCCGCAAGCCAGCGTACGATGCGTGGCGAAGGGTATCCTGTAACATTACTAGTCATTTCATTTTCTTTTCCACTCGCAAATAGAGAGAAGGAAAACCGACAGTCTATAAGCGTCCTTATGAGCCCTAATTTCTCGTATCTTATCTTCCTTAACCTTTCGCGCAATGTATGTTAGCGGCAGTAGAATCGTTCTGCAGTCAGCTTCAAACGCCGGTTCCCTAAATTTTCTCAATACTGTTTCTCGGAAAAAAAAGAACCCCGCCTTCCCTCCAGGCATACCCATTTGAATTCCCGAAGCAACTCCGCGTAACATTTACATGTTGCTCGAACCAACCGGTAACAAATCTAGCAGTCCGCCTCTGAATCACTTCGATGTCTTCCTTCAATCCGACCTGGTAAAGATCCCAAACACCTGAGCAGTAGTCAAGAATAGGTCACACCAGCGTCCTATATGCGGTTTCATTTATAGATAAACCACTCTTTCCTAAAATTCTCCCAATAAACCGAAGTCGACCATTTCCCTTCCCTACTACAATTCTCACATGCTCATTCCATCTCGTGTCGCACTACAGCGTTAAGGCCAGGTATTTAAACGACTTGACTGCGTCAAGTAGGGCACTAGTAATACTGTATCCGAACTTTTTTTTTTTTTGGGGTGATCCCTCTTCTGACTGATTTGATGCGGTCTGCCACAAATTTCTCTCTTGTGGCAACCTGTTCATCTCAGAGTCATCTCAGAGTAGTGCTTGCAACCTACGTTCTCAATTATTTGCTGGATGTATTCCAGTTTCTGTCTTCCTTTACAGTTTTTGCCCTCTACAGCTCTCCCTAGTACCATGGAAATCATTCCCTCATGTCTTAACAAATGTCCTACCAACCTGTCCCTTCCCTTATCAGTGTTCTCCACATATTTCTGCCGCGCAGGGTAGCCGCGTGGTCTGAGGTGCCTTGCACGGATCGCGCGGCTCTCCCGTCCAAGGTTCGAATCCTCCCTCGGGCATGGTTGTGTGTGTTGTCCTTAGCATAAGTTAGTTTAAGTTAGATTAAATAGTGTAAGCCTAGGGACCGATGAACTCAGCAGTTTGATCCCATAGGAACTTACCACACATTTCCAATTTCCACGTATTTCGTGGTGATAGACGGTAAGTCATCGAGTAGGACAGAAGTGATAGCTAGCGTTCCGCAAGGTAGTGTCATAGGCCCTCTGCTGTTCCTGATTTGCATAAATGATCTAGGTGATAATCTGAGCAGCTCCCTTAGATTGTTGGCAGATGCTATAATTTACCGTCTAGTAAAATCATCAGACGATCAATTCCAATTACAAAATGATCTAGAAAGAATTTCTGTATGGTGTGAAAAGTGGCAATTGACACTAAACAAAGAAACGTGCGAGGTCATCCACATGAGTACTAAAAGAAATCCGATAAATTTTGGGTATACGATAAACCGCACAAATCTAAGAGCTGTCAATTCGACATATACCTAGGAATTACAATTACGAGCAACTTAAATTGGAAAGACCACACAGATACTATTGTGGGGAAGGCGAAACAAAAACTGCGCTTTGTTGGCAGAACACTTAGAATATGAGACAAACCCACTAAAGAGACAGCCTACATTTCACTTGTCCGTCCTCTGCTGGAATATTGCTGTTCGGTGTGGGATCCTTACCAGGTAGGATTGACGGAGGACATCGAAAAAGTGCAAAGAAGGGCAGCCCGTTTCGTGTTATCGCGCAATAGGGGTGAGAGTGTCACTGATATGATACGCGAGTTGGGGTGGCAGTCACTGAAACAAAGGCGGTTTTCTTTGCGGCGAGATCTATTTACGAAATTTCAATCACCAACTTTCTCTTCCGAATGTGAAAATATTTTGTTGACATCCACCTACGTACGGAGAAATGATCATCATAATAAAATAAGAGAAAACAGAGCTCGAACGGAAAGATTTAAGTGTTCCTTTTTCCCACGCGCCATTCGAGAGTGGAATGGTAGAGAAGTAGCACGAAAATGGCTCGATGAACCCTCTGCCAGGCACTTAAGTGTGAATTACGGAGTAACATGTAAATGTAGATATTCCTTTCCTTTCCGATTCTGCGCGGAACCTCCTCATTCCTTACCTTATCAGTCCACCTAATTTTCAACATTCGTTTGTAGCACCACATCTCAATTGCTTCGATTCTCTTTTGTTCCCGTTTCCCCACAGTCCATGTTTCACCACCATACAATGCTGTACTCTAGACGAACACTCTCAGAAATTTCTTCCTCAAATTAAGCCTTTGCTCGATGCTAGTAGACTTCTCTTGGCCAGGAATGCCCCTTTTATCATTGCTTGACTGCTTTTGATGTCTTCCTTGCTCCTTCCGTCATTGGGTAATTTACTGCCTAGGAAGCAGAATTCCTTAACTTCATCTACTTCGTTTGCAACAGGACACATGCTGAACCGAGGTGACTGAAATGCTAATGTACATGTGCTTGAAAACGAACGTACTATCTCTCATCGTTCAAAGTGTTCTGTTTTTTTTTTCTGAACATGAGAGTACTTCCCCAGACTTGGGTGCAGGACGCGCCGTAGTCTTTCGGCATGTATTCGGACGGATCGTTGACGTAACGGAATGACTCTGCGGGGTCTGCACCACACGCGAACCCTCCGATCAGCATTTAATAACTGAGATCGCGACTCATCTGACCAGGTCACAGATTTACGTTGTCTAGCGTCCAACCGATATCATCACGAATCCAGTAGAGGCGCTGCAGGCGGTGTCGTGCTGTTAGCAATGGCACTTGCGTGGGCCGTCTGCTGCCATAGCCCATTAGCGCCAAATCTCGCCACACCGTCCTAGCAGATAAGTTCGCCGCACGTCCCACATTGATTTCTGTGATTATTTTACACAGTGTTGATTATCTGTTGGCACTGACAAGTCTACGCAAAAGCCGCTGCTCTCGGTCGTTAAGTGAAGGCAGTTGGCCACTGCGTTGTTCGTGGTGAGAGCCAATGCCTGAAATTTGATATTCTCGGCACGCCCTTGACACTGTTGATCTTGGAATACTGAATTCCCTAATGGTTTCCGAAATGGAATGTCCCATGCGTCTAGCTCCAACTGTGACTCCGTGTTCAAAATCTAATAATTCCCGTCGTGCCGACATAATCACGCCGTGAACCTTTTCATATGAGAGTACAAATGACAGCCTCGCCAATGCACTGTCCTTTTATACCTTGTGTACTCGATATCGCCGCCATCTGTATATGTGCATGTCGCTATACCACGGCTTTTTTCACATTAGTGTATCACTGCGGAATATTCTTCTTTTCTTATAAAATGCCTCTTTCCACATTGATACTTTGGTTTCAATTTTTGCTCTGCTTGTCCATTTGGTTGCTATTCTACTTACTAGGTATTTAAAACTTTGCACATCTCCTAATAATCCTTCACTCAGAATTATACAGTATTTAAGCTTTCGTTTTGTCCTAGTGCCATTACCTTTATTTTCTCGGCACTGACTTTCATTCCATAACTCTGTCCTTCAGTAAATTAAAAGCACCATATTACTTATGTTATGCTCGATTAATTTATTGGGTTATCCGGTTTCCTGCTTACAGGGCCATCGCCAGACTTTGACTATTGTCGCCAAAGAATATACAACGTCTGTAAACAACATTGGAAATGATGTCACACGTCTAGACTGAGGCGCAAACCCAAAGTAAATTACATCTTCGACAGTGTGGTGTTTATGCAATTTAAATGAAAAAAAATGGTTCAAATGGCTCTGAGCACTATGGGACTTAACATCTGAGGTCATCAGTCCCCTAGAACTTCGAACTACATAAACCTAACTAACCTAAGGACATCACACACATCCATGCCCGAGGCAGGATTCGAACCTGCGAACGTAGCAGTTGCGCGGTTCCGGACTGAAGGGCCTAGAACCGCTCGGTCACCGCGGCCGGCTTGCAATTTAAATATTAAAAAGCTGAACAATATATAAATACAAAGGAAGCAAACAAGAAAAACATTAACACCGAATTCTTAAACCGTACCTAAAGAATAATTTACCCTAATAAACAAAATTAACAAATAAAAATAAAATTAGTACTCGAGAAGGCTACTTCAAGGGGTATTACCCATGAAAAGGGATACAGAAACCAATTAACAGAAAAAATTAAGCAGAGTTAAAGTGTAAATAATATGAAGGTAATGACCAATGAGATCGTATAATGAGAAAGAAAAGTAAGGACCCGTTAATCTAAGCTGGCCGCGGTGGCCGAGCGGTTCTAGGCGCTTGAGTCCGGAGCTGCGCGACTGCTACAGTTGCAGGTTCGAATCCTGCCTCGGCCATGGATGTGTGTCATACCTTCGGTTAGTTAAGTTCGAGTAGTTCTAAGTTCTAGGGGACTGATGACCTCAGATGTGAAGTCCCATTGTGCTCAGAGCCATTTGAGCAGTTAATCTAAATCCCCAGTACGTTCATCCTGTGATCATGTTTATCTATCGAAGTAGAAAATAAAACAAAGATTAACCTGTCCGAGAATCTTGTGAGTAAAAGTAAAATGAGAGATGGCTGGCGAGAGTAGCCTGCCGCCTCTCACTGAAGTCACAAGTAAGTTATCCAACGGAAGGTTTACAAGTGAAATTTACTCTTTTTTTACACAAAACTATTTATTTAATCGTACACTGTAAACAAACACTTATGAGTTGCCATTGTTTTGACGATAAGGAGTGACAAATTTACCAAATAGTGATGTCACGTCTTGAAAGTATCATCTGAAGAACATTCGTAAAGACTTAGATGTCGGCCCTGAGAACTTGACTTTTTCTTGAGCCTGACCAATCCGCACCGGGCTCCTCTCCGGAGTTAAATATTAACTGCCCGTCTGTGAACTGCTTCCCTACATAGACGCTTGTTTGTGGCGCGGTGTTTGGGAGCTCGGCGCGTGCTTCCGTTTACCTCTGGGGCGCTGTATACAGGATTCCGGCGGCGGCGGCCGTTAAAACCTGCGGAGCTTTGCCCGCTCTCGGCTCACCGTGCAGACGGCTAGCTCACAGGTCCCGCTTCCTGCCGGGACGCGACCGCCCCCTCCAGACGGCCCTGTTTAAACAGCGACCAGCCCTGCCCGGGAACCAGTCAGCTCGTGGAATGCGCACCAAACACGGACAGCGCCTCGGCTCGACTTGTTGCTGTCGCGCAAGGGTGGGCACTGACGCTGCCGCTGCATCCGTACAACTGGTGATCATTACTGCAGCTGGCCAAACTGAGGACGGTACGACGGCGTTTAGCTAGCGTTCGGCTCAAATCGGAAATCGGTCACGTGCTGTCTTGCGCTCGCTGCTTTCGAGACGTCATGTTGATTTATTTCGTTATTATCGCATTATGAGTTGAATGTTGTGAGAACATGCCGTTTCAAGACAACGGCGCACTGAAGATTTATCACAAACACTTCATGCTTGGTACGATTTATTGCAATTAAATGTCCGTCAGAAACACGTCAGCGGAAAAGAGCTTGAGGAGATCCTAAGATGGAAATTTGTGGTAAGGTCTTATGGGAACAAACTGCTTAGGTCATCGGTCCCTAAGCCTACACACTACTTAATCTAACTTAAACTAACTTACGCTATGGGCAACACACACACACCCATGCTCGAGGGAGGACTCGAACCTCCGACGGGGGGAACCGTACGGACCGTGACAACACGCCCTAGACCGCTCGGCTACCCCGCGCGGCGATCCTAAGATGAACGATAATGATTCTCAGAGCTTTGTGTGTTCGCCTTGCTCTTGTGGTTAGACACACTCGGTTACGGAGTCGAAGAACGTAGGTTTGCATTCTGCTGCAAGCTAATTTTTACTATTTTAATCTATATTTTTCTTTTTACCATCGCGTTCGTTGCAGAGTATTGGATTTCTCTTATTTATGTAATTAAAAAAAGTACGCAACCACGAAGGAATTATTCGAATGCAACGGAAAACGGTAGGTGTGATGTACATATACAGACAAACAAATGGTTAAAATTTCAGAACAATTGGATGACTTATTCGAGAGAAACATCTTCAAAAATTGAGCAAGTCAATAACGCTTTGGTCCATCTTCGGTCCCTATCCAAGCAGTTATTCGGTTTGGCGTTGATTGATATAGTTGTTGAACGTCCTCTTGAGGGATATCGTGCCAAATATTGTCCGACTGGCACGTTAGAAGGTCGAAATCGCTATCTGGTTGGTGGGCCCTGTCCATAATGCTCCAAACATTCTGCATCGCGGAGACATCCGGAGACCTTGCAGGCCAAGGTGAGGTTTGGCAAGCAGGAAGACAAGCAACGGAAAATCGAGTGTACGGTCAGGCATTATTTTGCTCAAACGTAAGGCCAGGTGGCTTGCTATGAAGGGCAACAATAGGGGCGTAAAACAGGGTCGGACATACCGCTGTGCTGCAAGGGTGACGCGGATGGCAACCAAACTGGTTCTGTTATGAAAAGAAATGGCCCCTTGACCATCACTTCCGGTTGTCGGGCCGTGTGGCGGGCGACGGTCCAGTTGGTACCCCATCGCAGTCCGGGGCGTCCCCAGAAATGTATTCACTGATCACCGGAGCTCAGCTCGAAGCGGGACGCATCAAATGGTTCAAATGGCTCTGAGCACTATGGGACTCAACTGCTGAGGTCATTAGTCCCCTAGAACTTAGAACTACTTAAACCTAACTAACCTAAGGACATCACAAACATCCATGCCCGAGGCAGGATTCGAACCTGCGACCGTAGCGGTCTTGCGGTTCCAGAATGCAGCGCCTTTAACCGCACGGCCACTTCGGCCGGCCGGGACGCATCACTGATGACAAATCTGTTCCAGTCGATTACATTACAGGCTGAAGACATGTCTGCAGATGCGCCGGACAGTGGGAGATACGAACCCGACTGTAATCCTCACACGGCCCGACAGCCCGGATGGACAGTCTGGGGTTCCGATTCATTTCATAGCAGGACCCCTTTGGTTGGCATCTGCCGCATCCCTTTATTCGTTTTTAGTTTTAGAGTGTAAAGTATGCTCTGCAGAATTCGATGTTACTTACGTATAAGAGCGCGCTCTCTCAGGAATGAGTTTCATCTATTTTCTGATTTCGGTCTAATAAGAGAACGAAAGACGGAATTCCTTATTACAAGTAGTTAGCATCGTTTTTCAAATATACCGCGATTTCCGAGGTGTGTTTAGGTAGGAACCTAACAGTAGAGATTAAATTGCTACAACTGAAACGAGCAGTGTAGACCGACATAAATGTTTTCTGGGTATGGTACCGCGTCATGATGTATAAAACTACTGCTGCTGGAGAAAAAGCACCGTTTCGGTCACGGTTGCAACGGCCTTTTTCTGGGTCTAATGGTGCGTTTTAGCTATGCAGTGTCCTCTGCATTTTGTTGTTACTGGCTCTGAGCACTATGGGACTTAACATCTGTGGTCATCAGTCCCCTAGAACTTAGAACTACTTAAACCTGACTAACCTAAGGACACCACACACATCCATGCCCTAGGTAGGATTGGAACCTGCGACCGTAGCGGTCACGCGGTTGCAGGCTGAAGCGCCTAGAACCGCACGGCCACACAGGCCGGCGGTTGTTACTGTTCACTGCGCATGCTGTTACGTCATAATTTTAAAAAGGTAGTTAGTTTCATTGGTCACTTAAGGAAGAAGGAGAGGAGGTTATTGCGGTGGAGGGAGAACGTTACCTCTGTTGTCTATTGGCTCTTCTGTGCCATGACTGGTGGTCACCGTCGAATGAGAAGTTGGCTACTGTTTACCAACTGCTGGACGTCGGCCGCGGGGCGGCAATTACTCGCCGGCAGTGCTCGTGCCTCGTGTTGACAGTGCGGTCTGCTGGGCTCTGATTGCTGACAGCTAAGATCCTCCGTGTTCGTGTTATTAGGGGGCTTAAGTATTTCGAGGCCCTCTCTGATTTTGCGTTTCGTCATAACTGGCTGCTCGGCCAACACACAGGCTTCGCTGAATTTTATTTTTTCCCGCAGTCTTGCTGATGTTCTGCCACTGCAGATTTGTTGTGTTGCCCTAGACGCTCGTGTTCTCGAATGCGCGTTGCTATTGGCCTATCAGTTTCGCCGATGTATGCATCTCCACATTCGCATTCCACCTTGTAAACGCCTGCAGTGTATAATGCATCCACCTTGTCCTTAGTGGAGCCTAGCATGTCCTGGATTCTGCGACCACTATAGAAGACAGGCTCTACCCAAACGCGGCGAAGGTGTTTGCGTTTTCGGTCAGTAACATTTTTCGCATAAAAATGGTTCAAATGGCTCTGAGCACTATGGGACTTAACTTCTGAGGTCACCAGTCCCCTAGAACTTAGAACTACTTAAACCTAACTAACCTAAGGACATCACACACATCCATGCCCGAGGCAGGATTCGAACCTGCGACCATAGTGTTTTCGCATAAGGTAAGCTCACTGTTGGCTGCAGTTTGTCTGTTCCTTGCTTATCTCTCTTACTTGTGTTCGTCGACAAGGCTGTGTGGATCGACTTACGGCTGATGTGATTGGCTAGAAACGTTGTGCGTAGCCTTTTAAGCTCAGGTGTAATGTTCTGAGCATCACTTAGGCGCTGCGTACGGATTGCCAAAGAACGGATGACAGAGTTCTTCTGCGCTGGGTGGTGGTAGGATTGGGCGTGCAGATACCTGTCTGTACGTGTAGGCTTGTGATATACTCCGTGCCCCAGTGTGCCCTCCGTTCTCCTGTATACTTCGACGTCTAGAAATGGCATTGCACCATTCCTTTCTACTTCGAGCGCGAACTGTATCTTCCAGTGCATATTGTTCAGATATTCGTGAAATTTGTGGAGCTCCGTTTCACCATGAGGCCATATAGCGAACATGTCGTCCACGTATCTGAACCAGTAACGTGGGCGTGAAGGAGCTGAACCGAGGGCCGTTGCTTCAAGGGCTTCCATGACATTTATATTCTTGCCTGTGACAAATATTAAGCTGCGGTCGAATCCTTTACAACCCTTTTGTAAATCTGTCGGTCAAGACAAAGAACGCAGCACACAGCTAGCGCGGGACGTCACGTGACCCGAACGCCAGCTGAAAGGATTGTAGCGTCCTCATTGTTGTTGCTCATTCATTGGTGGGTCCTTACACGTGTCGTCCTGAATTCTTTTGATAAGTGGCGGTGGTTGAACATACTGCTTCAGTTACAAGGTTCATTTTATTTAAAACACGACCGGTTTCGGGCTCTTACATGCTCTTCATCAGGTGTTATAAGTTTGTTTTGTGAGCCCGAACGCCGCGGGGGACAAGTATAGGACGTGTGTATCACTCTCTAGCTGGCTGGTCGTGTACTCGCCCAGAGCGGCGCTCGGGTTCACAGCACAAAGTTATAACACCTGATGATGGACATATAAAAGCCTGAAACCGGTTGTATTCTACATAAAAAGAACTTTACAACTGAAGCGGTATCTTCAACCTTTGCTATAATGCTCAGTTGCGGATGCTCCTCCGACAGGATTGTTTGTCTTCTGATAGTGATCGATTTGTACAGTTCCCGCCACAACGCACAAAGTGGAGTTGGATCATTTTACTGCAAGTAATATTCAGTTAGGACGTGGGTTATAAAGGAAGGCTCCGTCCTCCGTAGCTTAGTAGTCATCACGTTTGTCTGTGAGGCAGAGGACCCGTATTCGATTCCCAGTACTTCCAGGGATTTTTCCATAGTGAGAGTACTGGATCAGGGTGCACTCAGCCTATGGATGCCAGTTGAGTACGAAGTAATGGCTTCAAGTGCTAGAAAGCCTACAACGCTAGGAAGAACAATATCGTCACCCCATGACCCTCAAGTCGCCTGTATTTCCTGTGTGAACAATAATAAACATTATCTATGTTAATTTTCGCTAGTTTTCTAATACTTTGTCAGCCTACAGTAGACGACGTACCAGATGAAGCAACGACACGATGTCACTATCGATATTCTTCAATCATGAAACTCTTTTGGCAGCAGAAATACGTGCGTCTTTGTTAGGCCTTTATTACGCTGCCAAAGGCCTTCGACAAATCATTTTAAAAAGCTAGGGCCACACTGTAGCTTTAATAAATGATATTACAAAAAAAACCAAGTGCACAGTCAAAGACTTTATAAAACATTTTTTTTTTTTAAATATTCGATATGGATCTTTTACAGTGTAATATGGGCATTAGATTTGTCCTAACAGATAACGTGGACCTCCAATGACACGGAAACGCAGGCACTAGTTAGCACAATGTACACTTTCCTTGCAACTCTGAGACCGAGAGGACGCCATCCTGATGAGTTGCGCTGCAAGCTGTAGGTAATGCGACCTCCATTTCTCTTATACGTGTTTCGCGAAAGGGCATTTGATAATTCCTATTGTTTTCTTTATCCTTAAATACTGAAGCCACTTTCATGAGCGTATTATAGCTGCAGAATTCAGATGGTTTTCGCGAATATTAGCGCGCTTAGCGACCGATCGGTACTTCGATGCGTGTTCTGGCCTACATGGACGTTCTTGCTTCCGCTATTCGTTATTTATATTTTCTGGCACCTATTTTCAATGTACCTTGCAATGCCTTTTTTGTGATCACGGTCGTAAACGTTCCTGAAAGTTTCATTTTAGTAACACATGGTCATACTTAAAGTATTAAAAAACTAAAAACCCACCTCGATTGCGAAAAAAACACCTAGTGTTAAGTGTTAACCCAAGTTTCGGCGTGGATAACTACACCTACTTCAGAACAACAATAAAACCCACAAGTGCCTTCATGATCTCAGTGGCGCACCTTGTTTCATTCGGTTCGGTGTTCGTGGTGCAAGTTAATGGTTTGTTCTGAACATTTCTTCAGTGCCGATGACTTTCATCTTGTGAAGTGTAATACGTACATCCCTTCCGGAGAATTACTTTCTGTCGCCCTCCTAATGCATATGCCGAGTCATTGGCAGCTAATATTTTTCCTGTCATAGTTGTTAACATTACACTTTCATAATGAGCCTTACTAATGACTGAACTTGCCACCTTGCGCTCAAGAGGTTCCTTGTTAGATAAACGGGGACTACTAGTCTGATAAAACGTAACGAACGTTTGTTCACTACTCTAATCAAAAAGCAAACAAAATTATAAAAAGAGAAGGAGCTGAACATACGTAAAAACGTAATTATTGAAGATACAGAAGTCTCGCAGCAAAGGATGTAGCAGTACAGTTATATATGTTTTCTTAGATCCCTCCTTAAAAACTGTAAAAGGATGTTCATCCATCTTAAACATTGCTGAGTGATGAGAGGTCAACAACTGTTAATTCTTTTATTATTATTTGATCTGTATAAAAAACCGGTGCAAGGAAGTCCGTGCCGCCAACCAGCTTTGCAATACAGGGAATGGATTACACTAAAAACTTACGTGGAGGCGTGGAACAATAGACAGAGAAAAGAGGCTTCACGATATTCAGACCTTGCTTTTGTCAGGAGCAGTAATGAATGTCGCAACATAAAATAGTCATTACACTCATTCGTAATTGACATTCGCATAAAAGAGCATCAAGATTATTGGAATTATTACTGTTAAAGCTGTTAGTAAGTTTAGTTCTACGAGGCAAACTGCGTATAACGTTAATCGAAGAATAAAGATTTTAAATCGGAGATAGATTACTAAAGTGATTGATGATAATTATTGAAGTTCTAAGAGGTGCACTGCTTGTAATACTGAAAGACTAGTTCTAGGGTGCGAATTACTTACAACCTTAATGAAGAATAGTGAAATACTTAAATTAGTGATTTGTGGTTTATGTCACAGAACGAGATGGTACCACACGCATGCTGTTTATAAAAACCTATGAAATAAGTGGAACATCATTGTGGAGAGCGAATATAAAATTACCGAACGGTTGCTGTATAAATTCCAGTCTATTTAAGTAGTATACTGATATTAAATAGCTGCGAGAAACCCACAATACAAAGTGAGGCAAAAAGATATTAATACTATATGGATGTTTACAAAAATGGTTCAAATGGCTCTGAGCACTATGGGACTTAACTGCTGTGGTCATCAGTCCCCTAGAACTTAGACTACTTAAACCTAACTAACCTAAGGACATCACACACATCCATGCCCGAGCAGGATTCGAACCTGCGACCGTAGCGGTCGCGCGGTTCCGGACTGTAGCGCCTAGAACCGCATGGCCACTCCGGCCGGCATATGGATGTTTAATAATGTGAAATTACAAGGCAGGGATTTTGGTTACGGCGTTTCAATTTGGCACCCACCCCGCTCAATGCACTTATAGAATGCATCTTTTACTGAGTGTAAGGTTCACTGGGCTGTTTGGGCAGGGATAGATGCGGTAACCTCACTAACACGGTGCTTCATGTCGCCCAAGTTGCTGGGTTTGCTGGCATATACACGATCCTGGACCACGCCGTACACTCCCAAATCGCATGGCGACACGTCGGGTGAACGTGCTGGCTGTCGGAAAGGATCACCTCTACCAATCGAACGTTTACCGAATGTGTCGTTCAGGTAATCCCGAACCATCTAACTATAATGGGCAGGGGTGCCGTCTTGCTGATAGTATCTTTCTTGCCGAAAGTACCCTCGCTGGAGGAAGGCAAGTGGCGCGTTCTCCTGCATGAATTTCCTGAGCATGGCAAGATAATTCTCTTCCCCGACGGTATGTTCATCGAAAAAGAAGGATTCAGTCACTTAATGTCGCCAAACCTTCACCCTGGGGGAATCCCGCACGTGCTCTCGCACTTTCAGGGGGTGCTCGGTCGCTCATATGACACAGTTGTGCTTGTTCAAACGACCGCTGACATGTAATGTTGCTTCGTCAGAAAACATGAATAGAATGCCAGGCTTAAAGAAAGGGAACCTCCCCAAGGACCGTGAAATGAAAAAGTGCAGCCCAATGACAAATTTTCAACATAGCCAGCAGAGTCGCTCTCTGCAAGGGTGCCCTTGTTTGGTTGTCATTTCTTAAGGTCGGAGCTGTGTGACGACTGCGTGTAGATCAACCGCTAGGGACTTCCAAGATAATTTGCGCGGCAGTCACGAGTGCTTGCTTGTCCGCGTTTGTGAACAGCTGTACAACCCGCAGTTGGTATGGCTTCATTCCTAAATCGTAGTGCGGAGTTCTCACCACTGGCCTTTGAGAGATGTTAGTCTATAGAGGAAACCTGTGCGAGGACTTGGTTGGGTTGGTCACCATCGCTGTCTGGACGAGAATGATATTTTCTTCAGTTGAGACAGAGTCTCCACAGTTTCCCTTGCAGCCGTCTTGAACAGACTTCTCATAGATCCTACTAGTTGTCAGGCCCGATGGAGCATCCATCCGATCCAGGCCTTGAATTTTCCTTGTACGAAGCTTGGGGACAGAAAAACCTCCCCCCAGGCAACTATCTTTCTTCGTTCCTCACTGTAACATCGGGACACCATGGTTTAGTTTGCGAAAAAAAAGAAGCGAACACCGGTTTCATGTTAACATCTTTTTGCTTCACCCTGTATATACAATAATTACAGAGTAAAACTGTCATTTTCAATACACTTGTTTGTTTAGCGGAACGTATTTCTCAGTCAGATACTAAATCATAGCCACCAGTTATGATTTTTATGGTGGTAACATAAATTGGCCAAGGGGTTTTTGTTTAGGCTCCTTAATGTGATGGCTCACCCGAGCGAAATTATAAAAAGAACTTAACGTTTGGACTGAAATGTGGCTTTCGGAATTTGAGGTTATGAAATGACTATAAGCCAAAATTCCCCACGTTTAAAGAAAGGGAACCTCCACAAGGATCGTGAAATGAAAAAGTGGAGCCCAATGACAAATTTTCAACATAGCCAGCAGAGTCGCTCTCTGCAAGGGTGCTCTTGTTTGGTTGTCATTTCTTAAGGTCGGAGCTGTGTGACGACTGCGTGTAGATCAACCGCTAGGGACTTTGCCACGCCCTGCGTGTCCGTGGTACGTACAGTCGAGTGAAATTTGGAATCTAGCTTCGTGCCAGGTTACGATTTAAACTAACGTATCCTCCGAACTGTCAAAAAAACTGTAGCTTCCAGCGTTGAGATTGCTATACGGGCAGGTATCGACAACCAATAAAGTAAGGAAAAAAAAAAATTCATCAGCTCTTATCACCACGGAAGTTAGTAAAAACGACCATCTTGTTACGAAACACTACATAGGCTACATTGGAAAATCCGGTAAACACAATGGGGACAAAACGTCGTCAGGAAATCGACTTTTTAAAAATATTAAAATAATTTTTTTGGGTAGATTGCCTTTGTTCATTTAAAATCCGGTTCGTATGTCGTTTATTGATACTGAAAATCTCTAGTCCATAATAAAATTCCGTCTTTTCAGTCATCCGTTGCAGAATTAGGAAATTTATTTCGCTTTGCCGGTTTCAACAGATTAATCTGTCATCTTCAGAAGCCAACACAATTTGGGACATTATAAATCATTAGCATTGGGCCTTATATGTGTGTAAAGTATAAGAAGTGCGTTACAGAAACTTCCTTAATATTAGTTTAGCAGATGTCAATATCTTCTTCACAAAAGCAAAATTCCATGACATGTTAATTCGTGCAATATTGTGTAATATAATGATAAACACAAATTGAAAATTTACAATGGATGGACCACATTTATGTACATAGTTTCCGTGTCTGCTGCAAGGAACATGTATAGAAGCACGTAAAGAGTATAAATAGGTAGGTAAAGAAGTTATACACAATACGTAAAGAAGTTATATACAACATGTATGCAAAATATGGCACATAGTTCGTTATAAACAATTGCTAACATCAATATGTAAAAGAAATGGGCTAATTTTCATCATTTTAAAAGAGACGCTATACAGTCGAAATACCGTCTATTTTTCAGTGCAAGCTGACTATTCATCAAACCTTTTGAATTTAGGTAGGAATTTTTGTATATTCCCAACTCTTCTAAGAGATTAATTTTGTAGTCCGTGTCAACCCTACGCAAAATTGTCATATTAAGTAAAGATGGAAGAGGAGGAGTATATTTCTCTTTTTTGAGAAGGTCTG
Organism: Schistocerca americana; assembly: GCF_021461395.2. NCBI lineage: Eukaryota > Metazoa > Arthropoda > Insecta > Orthoptera > Acrididae > Schistocerca > Schistocerca americana. Next base: position 356,344,447 of record NC_060124.1, read on the forward strand.
CGAAAGTTGATTTAGATGAATTTTCATCGCCTTTGTTGAGCAAATACTCTTCAAAACGGGTCTTAAATAACCTCCCTGTCTGTTTTATACAAAGACTCAGACATATATTTCATTGCACTTTATATATCCTAGATTTCATAAATTTGTCAGTTGTACGCTTCTCTTTATGTATAAAAAGCAGCTTGAAGAAATTATTTGTGGTAAAGGACACAGTGATGTCATATAAGAAAATTATGTACATTTCACCTAAAGACGGAACTGTAATGTATTTGTTAACTATAAGGTCATTTTAGTGAGTGTAGAGGAATTTCTATTGTTATTGCTATTATTTTTATACAGTTTTTCTGCAACGCTTACCTGATCTCGGTTTCTGACTGCTATATACTTTAAGTTATTAAGTTCAGTAATATTAGGAGAATGGTTTAGGGGGACCTCAGTGATACAGTCGATCATACAATGAAAGAACGCTAGTCTGTACTTAAAGGGGTGACAAGAAGAAGCATAAATTGTTATAGGTTGTGGTGGATTTAATGTAAATGTTAAAGCTAATTTTACCGCATGTTGAACTCAGTTTCAGGCCCAAGAAAGCTAAGTTCATTATGTTGACTTTGTACTTCATATATAGTTTTTCCCAAGTGTCGCTCCATTATGCTTCTGTGAAGAGGATATTTACACCCAGTAGACTAACATTAAGTAACATTTTGAGACGCACTTCTTTTATTTTACATTTACGTATGGCAGATTCTGACGATTAACAATATCCCAAATAATGTAGCCTTCTGAATATGAAATATTAATCTGTTGAAGCCGGTAAAGCCAAATAAGTTTCCTCATTATGCTGGTGATGAGAATTTTATTCTGAAATGTATACTACCATAGCTGGAAAAATAACTACTATGAGTAAAATCATAACTTTCTAAGAGTTCTTTTTACAGGGCAGCCGCAAATGCATACGTCCGTTTTGCAAAATGATGAAATCGCCAGCAGTTGCTTAATCGACAATCTTTTATTCTGTACAATGAAATTAGGGCCTTGTGTAAGAAGAAGGAGATTTTGACTAGGGGTTTGTACCTGACACATCTGGATTTAGCCATGGTTGCAAGTGCTAACCAAGTTGATAAAATGTACTGTCGCATTCTCGAGGCCGTCAATAACTATAAAGAAGTCATTAATTCTAGACACACTTCAAAACTATACAAACTATGTTAATAACCATGTGCCAAATGGAGTTGTGCCTTCTCCTAAATGTTTGTTAATAACACAGCTATCGCTTTTAATGACGATGAGAATAGTTTATTAAATACGAGTTTACCGTGCAGTCTCAGAGAGAATATTTGAGTAAAGAATCTGTGATAACTACTCGCACAATAGAGGCAGAGCGATAACGTTCCAGTTCCTGTTAAAAATGAGGTGTCTTTGCAAATAAACAGCATTTTAAAAGATAACGGGAGGTTTATAACTAATTGGAGGAGGGAATGGCGGACGTTGAAGTCAATTAATAAAAATCGTATAGACAAGATGCCACCCACAGTCGCCTGTGCCGGGAAAGGGAAAATAGCGGTTGTCCTTCCGCAGCAGGAGTATATGGAAGAAATTGAACAGTTCATTGCTACTATTGGAATTGTTAAGTACAGGATCAGACAAAAAAGTACTTCAATCAAATCAGGAGGGTACTAAAAGGAAGTAGGATTTTCCGGACGAGAAGTGGAAGAAATAACTTATAATGATGATCCCTATAGCACTTAAGAGTATTGGCTACGATTAAATTACATAAAGCTGACAAAAAATGCTGTTTGGCTAGAGCCTCCCGTCAGGTAGACCGCTCACATGGTGCAAGTCTTTCGAGTTGACGCCACTTCGGCGACTTCCGTGTGGTTTGGGGATGAAAGGATGATGATTAGGACTACACAACACCCAGTTCCTGAGCGGAGAAAATCTCCGACACAGCCGGGAATCGAACCCGGGCCGTTAGGTAAGACATTCCGTAACGCTGACCACTTAGCTACCAGAGTCGGACGCATAAAGATGATCATTCGGCGAGACCAACTGTCAATGTACAGGGCGGTGCAGGTAACAAACTTGAGAAAATTGTGAAAGGTTTTCTAAAAGAACATTTTTCACTTCGGGCTGTCTAGAGTGATAAAAAATAGGAAACATTTAATTAGTGTTCTTAAGAATACCAACACCTCACTAAGTGCCTACGTGGCTACCTTTGATGTCAGCGATATGTATACTGATATATCTACAGACAAAATATTTGGTACTTTGCCCGCATCTCGTGGTCGTGCGGTAGCGTTCTCGCTTCCCACGCCCGGGTTCCCGGGTTCGATTCCCGGCGGTGTCAGGGATTTTCTCTGCCTCGTGATGGCTGGGTGTTGTGTGCTGTCCTTAGGTTAGTTAGGTTTAAGTAGTTCTAAGTTCTGGGGGACTGATGACCATAGCTGTTAAGTCCCATAGTGCTCAGAGCCATTTGAACCATTTTTTTTTTTGGTACTTTTCTTGAAAACCTCAGCAGATTTAGCGGCAGATCCTCGGATGAAGTCAAGGAGGTGCTAATATTTTAAATTTGGTCCTGAATTTTAATTATTTTAAATTTGGTGACCAAAGAGTATAGACAGCAACAGCTTTTGCATGTGGATTACCCCCTAGCTTGCATTTTAGCGAATATTTTTATACCTCGTTTCGAACATGAGACTTTTATCCGGAAGAGGCCGCTAAGGTGGTATGCTGCAAACGTTATGTTGAATACGCCCAGATCATCCCTTCACCCCTGCAGTTGTGTGCAGGAACGGGCCGCAATCGACGCTGTGTGTGGGAACGGCTCACTACGAAGCAGGTATGGAAGTACGTAAAGGTACGTGGCACCGGTGTACTGTACACTGTAATATTTATTTACCTGTCCATACGTTCTTGGAGTTAGACATCCGACTCACCCTACCTTCATGAATATTGTTAGAAAGCTTCGCACGTAGAGAGGTTATCTCCACGAACACGGCTGTGTAACACATGAAGCAGCAGAGTTAGCTGTTCTGGCGGCCGCTGCAATAAACCCTCAAGCAAGTAATCGGGAAGTGGGGAGACAGCTTGATGCGTATTCTGCACAGACGTAGATACCATCCATATCACGCGGCGCTACATCAATGCCGCCATGACGACGTTCACATTCACGTGAACACTGTCAGTGGGTTCTGCGGCAAGGCTGAGACTTTATGCGTAGGGTATTGTTTAACCCTGAGGCCACATTTACAAAGTATGGGAGTGTCAACTTACGCAATATGCGCTGCTGACAATCAGAAAACACTCACTGGATTGGCCGTGTTGAAACATCAACGTCAGTGACGTGTCAGTGTATGGTGTCGTATTGTAGGACACCATACCATTGGCCCTATTTCGTTGACGGCACTCTTAAAGAGCGACAGTACGAGCGGTTCCTGAGATGTACCTTACCTGGACTGATGGAAGACCTACCTCTTACTGATGGAAGACCTACCCCTTCATTTGCGTCAAATAATGTGGTATCAACATGGTGGATGCCCTGCGCATAACGCCATGGTGACATGACAGACGCTAAACCAACATTTCCCACATCGATGGATTGGACGAGGCAGTCCCATTCAGGGTTTTCCAGCACGGTAACTGGACCTCACCAACATGCACATTTTTCTCTGCAGACTTATGAAATATGTGGTGTATCAGCAGATCCCAGCAACAATGGCCAACGTGAAATCCCGCTGGTTGCGCTGCAGTATCACCAAAAACACTGACATCGTGAGTGGATTCGTGATGCAGCGCGTCAGCGGTGTGCCAAGCAAATGGCGGAGTCTTCGAACATAACTTTGTATCGTTTCGGCTGTGAGGCATGTGACTGCACACCCCGGCATACATTTCGTATATTGCGGAGAAGACGTATTTTTGTTCTGTTAGTACTATATCTACATCTACATGGACACTCTGCAAATCACATTTAAGTTCCTGGGAAAGAGTTCATCGAACCACCTTCACAATAATTGTCTATTATTCCAATTTCGTGCAGCGTGCGGAAAAAACGAATACCTATATTTTTCTGTGCAAGCTCTGATTTCCTTTGTTTTATTATGGTGATATTTTCTCCCGATATAGCTCAACAAAATGTTTTCGCATTCGGAGGAGAAAGTTGGTGATTGAAATTTCGTGAGACGACTCCACCGTATCCAAGAACGCCTTTGTTTGGTGATGTCCTGCATGATTTCAGTGACACTCTCTCCCCTATTTCGCATTAATACAAAATGTGCTGCCCTTCTTTGAAATTTCTCAGAGTACTCCGTCAGTCCTATCTGGTAAGGATCCAACGTCGCGTGGCAGTATTCCAAAAGACGACGGACAAGCGTAGTATAGGAATCTCTTTACTAGATCTGTTACATTTTCTAAGTGTCCTGCCAATAAAACGCAATCTTTGGTTAAATTTTCCCACAACATTTTCTATGTGTCCCTTCCAATTTAAGTCGTTCGTAATTATAATTTCTAGGTATCTATTTGAATTTACGGCCTTCAGATTTGACTATTTATCTTTTAACCGAAGCCTAACGGATTCCTTTTAGCACTCATTTTCGTTATTTAGGGCCAATTGCCAAGTTTTGCACCATACACATATCTTTTCTAAATCGTTTTGCAATTTGTTATGATCTTCTGATGACTGCACTAGACGATAAACGACAGCATCAGCTGCAAACAACCTAAGACAGCTGCTCAGATGGTCTTATAAATCGTTTATATATATAAGAAACAGCAGAGGGCCTGTAACACTACCTTGGGGAACGCTAGAAATCACTTACGTTTTACGCTACGACTTTTCGTCAATTACTACGAACTGTGACCTCTCTGACTGGAAACAACGAATCCAGTCACATAACTGAGACCATATTCCAGAAGCGCGCCGCTTGTGTAGTACAGTGTCAAAGCCTTATGAAAATCTAAGAATACGGAATGAATTTGAAATCCCTTGTCGATAGCAGTCTGCACTTCGTGCGAGTAAAGAGCTAGTTGTGTTTCACAAGAATGATGTTTTCTAAATCCGTGTTGACTGTGTGTCAGTAGACTGTTCTCATCGATGTCATTCATAATGCTCGAACACAATAGGTGTTCCAAAATTCTGCTGCATATCAGCGTTAATGATAAGGGCCTGTAATTTAGTAGATTACTCCTACTACCTTTCTTGAATATTCGTGTGACCTGTGCAACTTTCCAGCCTTTGGGTCCGGATCTTTCGTCGAGCGAACGGTTGTATATGATTATTAAGTGTGGGGTTATTGTATCAACATACTCTGAAAGGAACATAACTGGTATACATTTTGGACCGGAAAACTTGCTTTTATTAAGTTATTGAAGTTGCTTCACTATTCTGAGGTTATCTACTTCCACGTTACACATGTTAGCAGCTGTTCTTGCTTCGAATTCTGGAATATTTACTTCGTCTTCTTTGGTGAATGAATTTCGGAAGACTCTGTTTAGTAACTGCTTCGGCAGCGATGCCGTCGACAGAACTTCCATTGCTATTGCGCAGAGAAGGCATTGATTGTGTCTTGCCGCCAGCATATTCTGGATACGACCAGAATATTTTTGGATTTTCTACCAATTTTTGAGACACAATTTCGTTGTGGAGACTATTACAAGCATCTCACACTGAAATCCACGCTAAATTTCGAGCTTCTGTAAAGGATCGTCAATCTTGGAGATTTTGTGTGATACTGTGCGTTTATGTATGCGTTGCACCATCTGCAGCGGTTCAACTGTGTAACAGTCATTAAAGATGTTCAATGACATGTCCTGTACATGGCATGTACCATTACTACGTAGAAACAGCCATTAACTTTGTTTACTCTGGCCGGTAGTTATCGGTAATTCGTTACCGTTATGTCCATTGCAGTATTGTCGATAAGTGAATACAGCACGTACGAGTAAATCGTGTCCTTGTTTTCATTGTTGGTGACTGGAACATAGCAATATGTAAGTACAGCGTTTGTCGCATCGTAGCACGTCAATTAAATCGCCATTACAATCAAAGCGGAAAGTGCAACAGCGGTACGTTTCGTTCATTTCGCGAGTCAACTTCGAGTTCCTATTCCCCGGGATGTAACCGGCGTATTGCGATGCAACCAACGCCATTATTATCGTGGTTTCTCGTGTTATTCATTGAGTATGGAATAATGTGGGGTGTCCCTTAACAAAAATATGTTAGTGTTGAAACCAATATTTGCACATGGTTTAGAATGTCTCATAGTGTTTATCTTCGTGAGCCCCTGCCTTACATTCATACCAGTGAATGCAATTTGTCAATACTTATTGTGATTTCAGAGATATTGGCGGTGAAAAGTTTGGGTGGGACACCCTGTATATGCTCCCTAATTACTGTAATGAAAAGTATGTTCGTTTCGTTTCATCAGTCTTGTTGTACCCGTTTATCTGCGTTTCTGTCGGCGTGATTTTTTTTTTTCCTAAAGCTTGCTATTGATATGGGGTTTCACAGAATGGATTGGTAGTCAGGGGCTAATATTGTTAACCAATAAACAGATTGTAATAATACTCAGAACCATGACTGTCGACATTAACAACCTAAAATAGGGTAAGTTGGAATGTCAGTGGTGTTAGATGCAGGACTCTAGTGCGAGTCGTTTAGGAGATGTCTTATTTTTAAAAGTTCATATACGGACACTAGCACAATATCTGTGGTAGCACACACTAAAGAGCAACGCAAGTGCTTCCACTAGTTACGTGGATACTGACCAGTAACGAGACTATTGACCATCTCAGGTTGTGGTCAGAATGTCCATCGGCAGTGGTAATACTCGCTTCCAGTCTGGTATGGAACGACTGCGCCATACGTGCTAGCATTTCAGCTGATATATCCGAGCAGGCGGCGATAATACGTTGTTACACATCATTGGGTGTAGTCGGTATATCCTTGTAGACAGCATTTTTTAACTTTAACCACGCATAAATGTCTACAGGTGTCAAATCCGCGGAACGGGACTGCCGAGGTACAGGTCCTCTGCATTCAATGCAACGATTTGGAAAGAACTCGTAAAACCATGCTGTAGTACTTCGTGCACTATGGGCTGGACAACCATCATGTTGGTATCACAGGTTCCTCCTTGTCTGCAGAGGAAAGTCTTCTAGCATTCGTGGAAGATGATCTGTTAGGAGACTGCGATACTTGTGCGGGTTCAGTGTCCCGTCTGTAAAAAATGGGCCTATGAGCTGATGGTTCACTATCCCACACCACACGTTCACGCTCAATGGACGCTGAGATTCCACCTGTCGAAGCCAAGGAGATAGTCAGCAAACAAATAGTGCATATTTCGGCAGTTTACTTGGCCATGATTGGTAAACGTGACTTCATCACTAAACAAGTTACAGTACATGATACACGTGGAGTATCCTGTCTTAATACCCATGTGCAGAAGTTAAAACGATTCTCGTAATCATTTACCTCTCAGTTCTTTGGGACGCGTAACCACGCTTGACCCCTCGGTTATGAGTAGGAAGAATTTTATCGGTATTGAAGCACTGACAATGGCTATCTGGCTGTTACCTCACGTTTCTATGGGACTCTTAATTACGTTCGACGCCTCGATCGCGATTGGCTAGAATTTTTATCGGTAAGCTAAGTTATGGTGCAATATTTTATGATTTGAAATTTCTAACCCTGATCATCCTGTCCTCCATAGTTCAATCGATGGATGTCTTCCTTTGCTACTTCTAAAATATTCATTTGCCTTTAACAGTAATTTGTACTTGTAACAGTTTGCAATTTCCTCAGATTGTCTGATGATGCCTAGAACAAACAAAACACGTCACATGGGAAGATTAAATACACCTGTCTTGTGCAACCAAGACTGCTTTTTCCGCTCTAAAGATCTATTACGGTTCCTGTATCAGTGCTGCTGCGGCACTCGTGGAGTGGTGTGATTTTAATTAAAATATTGTTACTTCTACGTATTGTCACATGATAGGAATCTCGTTTATAGCTCTCGAATCGCTTCTGAAATTTTTTCAATAAATTCGTCGCTTGAGATCCGTCTGCAGCAATGAACAACTAAACATGACGAATCAAACAGTTTTGTTGTATGTGCTACAAGTGCCGGATGATTAGCATGAAAATAATTTAGCAAATACGTATTTAGTGCAATTCGGATCTAGTTCACGTAAAATAGATTTTTTTCAACTGTAACAATATACCTTGCGTACAGATGCTCACAGAGGACTCTCGTAAAAGTAACATGTTATTGTTAGAAGATGATCCTTTTGATTTCTAATCATTGCACACGTTGTACACTGAAAGTTGGTTAATGGTCTGCAGCAGGGTGCGATAACTGTTTATTCTCGGTGATCATATAATCAAAAAATTAACATTTAAATCGGAACTGAAAAAATGAGGATACCTTTCTTGGAAGTACGAGTTAAACAATGTCTGCAGAAAATGAGTACTGCAATACTGGCTATGAGAACACATCCCACTATCCCTCACACTAACACACAAAACTAACAAACCAAAACTTAATTTTCATTCTATTGCAACATACTATATGCACTCACCATATAGAGTATTTTCACCTCAGAAACGGCTACAAGAACCATCTCCGGTGCTGGTCGCCGTACAGTTGGAATTCCGTTGTGGCGAATCTTTCACCTTTTTCAGTGCTTTTCTTCTTTAGTTAGTCTTCTGAGAAGTTAAATCCTTTGAACCCTTCCAGGAACAAATAACTTTGTTGGAACCTCAGAAAAGAAATGATTAGCACCAGGGAGTAAAATCTGGCGTCTCTGTTTTTTCTTTTTGTTTTCGAATTGACCAGTTAGGACCACGTTGTACAACTTCAATTCCTCTCTTTTCCTTGTATTCTATTTTCTCAGTGCTCAGTCATCTTCTCCCCATGTTTTTGAATTGACCAATTAGGACCACGTTGTACAACTTCAATTCCTCTTTTTTCCTTGTATTCTATTTTCTCAGTGCTCAGTCATTTCTCCCCATGTTGTGAAAGGTCTCTGTTGGATTCCTTTCATGTTTAATTTCTTAAATCTGTTGTCATTTATGGAGTAAATTCCTCTCCTAAATTTACTGTGGCGTTTCTGACTATCTGGGAGGAGACTGAGTAGTGGAACGTGTTACTTTTACACATAAACAAGAACGATCTGTCACACTACTACACTTTAAAACACAGTTTATATGTAATTCATGTCACACAGTCTCATACGGAACCTACATCCGCTTTCTTTTATATACTGTATATGATAAGATACTGTCATCCCCCTTCCCTTTTGTGTGAGAGGATGAATGAGCATATGTATTTCTAGTTGCATGCTTGAGGGTAGCAGACAAGGCTGTCTGCTAGAGAACAGTAGGACCAACGTCGGAACAGGTAGCTACGCTTTCTTAAAGCAGAGAGGTTTCTATCCTTAATATGGTTCTGTCCGTCCGTTGTCATGTTGGTATAGGAAGCTGCCCCTCTGGCCCCTTCCGTTTGTCTTTGTGAGCCACCCTCAGGAAACACGCTCGGCAGTGGGCAGTTGCAGTCTGGCGGTGGCGAGCGTCTGAAGTGGTAAGATCTCCGGCTAAGCGCGTGTCTGCTAAGTCCATAGGACAATGGATTTGTTAAGTTCAGCATAACTGAAAATTTAATCATCTTTATCTCGGGTTTAGCTCTAAAATATCTAAGGTTATCTTAAATTGCAGCGTAGTGTAATTCTCGTGTGAAGTTCAGATTATTTTGGGGTAGTTGGTTTGTCATTACTTTGCGAGTAAAGTGGAACCACGTGTTGATCAGTAACTCTAACTAAGTTCATCAATCTTAAATGTGAATGCTTGTGTGATTATAACGTCTCGTCTGGACAATATTTTACAATATAGCAACTTTTCTTTATGCTTTTCTTTATGTTCAACCCACGTGGAGTGTACTTTGCGAGACCAGTACCACGTGCTTATATAACTGTTTGACCCATCAGGTTAATAGTAAGACGTTAGTAACCAGTTCAAGGTTTTGCTTTTGTCAATTGCTTTTCGATCTAATGTATTTTAATTATCAAAATTATTGTGGAGTTGTACGCTTTGTGTAAACCAAGTTGACCACGTGGAGCATGTGGTGTAATCATCAAAGTAGCCCTCAGCTATTCTTTTTGCGAAGACTTCACAAAGAGTTAATATGAATTTAGTATACCAGTGTGTGGTAATTACATGACGGACAGGATTGTGGTATGAACGTAATTTCCTTGGGTATAAAAACTGAATCTGTTGGTTGTGGTTAATTTCTTCTTGCTTATGTTTCAATGTTCTTCGTGAGTTATTTTATGAATGCAGTGTCGTATGCAGTCTCCCAATCTTGGCTCCATATTTTATGTGTTCCGTAAGATTTCAATCTCACATTTTTCAATCGTAAATAAGGCACCAGCTCAGTTATAACTCACGTATAATATGCTGAAATTTCAATGAACAATCTTAAAATAAATTTCCAAATATAAACTGATTTCTTTCTTTTTATTTAAATTCTCTTTATATATATATATATATATATATATATATATATATATATATATATATTACCGGTTTTGTATGACTATTAAAAGATTATCATTAATGTTAGTCTGCTTGGTAAACCTAGACTAGATACCTGATGAAACAGTTGCTTAGTAATACAAGATTAACCTCCCCAGACAGCTCACAGCTTTTAACCCGCTTTTATTCTACTATTAGCACCCGATTACAGCATAGCAAATTAATGTAGCAATATTACAGTTGTCTTTTCGTTTTCGGACCACGTTGTTCCAGATTTATTATGTCTTCTGCATTGAAAGCCTTCTAAATTTAATATTTTATTCTTAAAAAGATTTCTGTCTGTTATTTCTTGATTCTTTGATGTTTCTTTCTAGCTCTTTTCTTACATCTGTAATCCACGCTACTGTCGATTTCTTCTTCCAGAAATAAAGAATATTTGTTTCGTGAGCCTGTTTCCATTCGTTCGGTAGAGATGTCCAAAGAACATTAATCTTCGTTTAGCCATTACTCCTATGTTTTCTCTATATTTTTATAGATCTCGTTACTTCTAATTTTCCAGGCATCTATGGTTTGTATTGTACCCATTATTTTTCTAACTATTCGTCTTTCAAGTACCTCTATTCTTTCTTTGTTAAACTTGTCAAAATATAAGCTCAAGTATGCTCATAAAAATCTTTCCTACTGAATATGTTTCTGTCAATTTTTTATTGGGTTTAGGATTTTCGGAACAACTTTGGAATGACGTGTCGTTGTCTGAGCAAAAATGACGTCGACCATATAGATAACTATAAATTAAGGCATTTTGTTGTATTTGGGTCGGTTTTTGATTAAACAACAAGCAATAAAATCAATAGTAAAAAAGTGGCTGTGTACCTTCATTTAGTGTCATAACGAATTCTGTAGTATGTAGTGAGATTATTACAGATTTCGTCTGTGAAGAAATACGCTGAATGTGTTTATGCAAGTTCGGTCAAACATGGAAATAGGACACAATAGTAGACCTGTCTCAGCTGTAACGATACAACAACTCTCGGAGAACTTGGCGAATACCGCACATAAATTTCCCGGTATGTGAAACGGCCGGATGTTGACTGGGAATGTGATGGGTTGAAAATATGCACCAGGGACAAGGCCTACGTGAGATTTTCATGTGAATGGGAGTTCCTGCCGTCAGACATTACAGCTTTAACTATGACGACACCATAAATTGTTCCCTATGTAAAGTTGCATGTGGAGATCCACGTCGGACGAACTACAAAAATGTTCCATTTGCTGTCTCTTCCACTGGTCGCAGATTCTTACCTGACAAATAAACACTGAAATCTAGGATGGTAATGTGGATCACAACTTTTATCTTGAATGGTGAACACCAAGTCTTTTGAAAGGGATGCCTTACTATTTTCATTGGTATGATGAGAAAACACATTTCACACGTCAACATACTACCGATTAAGAGCCAATGAGCTACATAACGCGATGTCTGTTGACAGCTCTGAAAGTCGTATGAAATTAAATATTAATCGCTGTCTTCCTTCCTGTTAAATCTTTCACTGTCACTTTAAATATCACCCGAGGCAGGCACTGATTTACTATAGCCTATTGATTTACTATGGTGGACCAATTGTAAGTAATACATACTACTGCCGACCGTCTACGAGTTGCGGCTGCTGCAAACTCCTTCTCACTTAAAACGGCGACATACTGCTTCATTGCGGATCCCTTTATCCGCGGAATCTACACTGAGATGACAGAAGTAATGGGACAGCGATCGCACACATACAGATGGCGGTATTATCGGATATCTTCGGTTGCAGAAGGTATAAAAGGGCATTGCATTTGGTGGGACTGTCACTTGTCGTCAGGTCATTCATGTGAAAAGGCTTCCGACGTGGTTCTGGCCGCACGTCGAGAATTAACTGACTTTGAACGCGGAATGGTAGTTGGAGTTAGACGGATGGCACAGCCCATTTCAGAAATTGTTATGGAATTCAATATTCCAAGATCCTCAGGCATTAGATCACACCACAGACAACGCAGTGGCCAACGGCGTTTTGGAAGAGCTGTCAGTGCTAACAGAAAGGCAACAATTCGTGAAGTACCGCAAATATCATTGTGGGAGGTACGACGAATGTATCCGTTAGGACTGTATCGCGAAATTTGGCGTAAATGGGGCTATGGTAGCAGAGGACTGACGCGAGTGCCTTTGTTAACAGCACGTCACCTGCAGAACCTCTCCTGGGCTGGACACTAAACGACAGAAAAACCGTGACCTTGGCAGGAGAGTCCAGATTTCAGTTAGTACAGGGTGTTTCAAAAATGACCGGTATATTTGAAACGGCAATAAAAACTAAACGAGCAGCGATAGAAATACACCGTTTGTTGCAATATGCTTGGGACAACAGTACATTTTCAGGCGGACAAACTTTCGAAATTACAGTAGTTACAATTTTCAACAACAGATGGCGCTGCAAGTGATGTGAAAGATATAGAAGACAACGCAGTCTGTGGGTGCGCCATTCTGTACGTCATCTTTCTGCTGTAAGCGTGTGCTGTTCACAACGTGCAAGTGTGCTGTAGACAACATGGTTTATTCCTTAGAACAGAGGATTTTTCTGGTGTTGGAATTCCACCGCCTAGAACACAGTGTTGTTGCAACAAGACGAAGTTTTCAACGGAGGTTTAATGTAAGCAAAGGACCGAAAAGCGATACAATAAAGGATCTGTTCGAAAAATTTCAACAGACTGGGAACGTGACGGATGAACGTGCTGGAAAGGTAGGGCGACCGCGTACGGCAACCACAGAGGGCAACGCGCAGCTAGTGCAGCAGGTGATCCAACAGCGGCCTCGGGTTTCCGTTCGCCGTGTTGCAGCTGTGGTCCAAATGACGCCAACGTCCACGTATCGTCTCATGCGCCAGAGTTTACACCTCTATCCATACAAAATTCAAACGCGGCAACCCCTCAGCGCCGCTACCATTGCTGCACGAGAGACATTCGCTAGCGATATAGTGCACAGGATTGATGACGGCGATATGCATGTGGGCAGCATTTGGTTTACTGACGAAGCTTATTTTTACCTGGACGGCTTCGTCAATAAACAGAACTGGCGCATATGGGGAACCGAAAAGCCCCATGTTGCAGTCCCATCGTCCCTGCATCCTCAAAAAGTACTGGTCTGGGCCGCTATTTCTTCCAAAGGAATCATTGGCCCATTTTTCAGATCCGAATCGATTACTGCATCACGCTATCTGGACATTCTTCGTGAATTTGTGGCGGTACAAACTGCCTTAGACGACACTGCGAACACCTCGTGGTTTATGCAAGATGGTGCCCGGCCACATCGCACGGCCGACGTCTTTAATTTCCTGAATGAATATTTCGATGATCGTGTGATTGCTTTGGCTATCCGAAACATACAGGAGGCGGCGTGGATTGGCCTCCCTATTCGCCAGACATGAACCCCTGTGACTTCTTTCTGTGGGGACACTTGAAAGACCAGGTGTACCGCCAGAATCCAGAAACAATTGAACAGCTGAAGCAGTACATCTCATCTGCATGTGAAGCCATTCCGCCAGACACGTTGTCAAAGGTTTCGGGTAATTTCATTCAGAGACTACGCCATATTATTGCTACGCATGGTGGATATGTGGAAAATATCGTACTATAGAGTTTCCCAGACCGCAGCGCCATCTGTTGTTGAAAATTGTAACTACTGTAATTTCGAAAATTTGTCTGCCTGAAAAAGTACTGTTGTCCCAAGCATATTGCAACAAACGGTGTATTTCTATCGCTGCTCGTTTAGTTTTTATTGCCGTTTCAAATATACCGGTCATTTTTGAAACACCCTGTAAGAGCTGATAGTAAGGTTTGAGTGTGGCACAGACCCAATAAGCCATGGACCGAATTTGTGAACAAGGCACTGTGCAAGTTAATGGTGGCTCTATAATAGTGTGGGCTGTGTTTACATGGAATGTACTGAGTCTTGGTTATATTCGGTTACTGGGAAACGATTTGCAGCCATCTATGGACTACATTTTCCAAACCAACTATGGAATGTTAATGGATGACAAGGCGCTGTCACCAGGCCACAATTGTTCGCGACTGGTTTGAAGAACATTCTGGACAATTGGAGCAAAGGATTTGGCCACTCAAATCGCCAGACAAGAATCCCATCGAACATTTATGGGACATAATCAAGAGGGCAGTTCGGGCACAAAATCCCACCCCGGCAACACCTTCGCAATCATGGACGGCAACAGAGGCAGCTTGGCTCAATACTTCTGCAGTGGACTTGTTGAGTCCGAGTTGCTGCATTACGGCGGGCAAAAGGAGGTCCGAAACGATATTAGGAAGTATCCCATGACCTTTGCCACCTCAGTCAGTACAGGGCTATTACAAATGATTGAAGCGATTTCATAAATTCACTGTAGCTCCATTCGTTGATATATGGTCACGACACACTACAGATACGTAGAAAAACTCATAAAGTTTTGTTCGGCTGAAGCCGCACTTCAGGTTTCTGCCGCCAGAGCGCTCGAGAGCGCAGTGAGACAAAATGGCGACAGGAGCCGAGAAAGCGTATGTCGTGCTTGAAATGCACTCACATTAGTCAGTCATAATAGTGCAACGACACTTCAGGACGAAGTTCAACAAAGATCCACCAACTGCTAACTCCATTCGGCGATGGTATGCGCAGTTTAAAGCTTCTGGATGCCTCTGTAAGGGGAAATTAACGGGTCGGCCTGCAGTGAGCGAAGAAACGGTTGAACGCGTGCGGGCAAGTTTCACGCGTAGCCCGCGGAAGTTGACGAATAAAGCAAGCAGGGAGCTAAACGTACCACAGCCGACGGTTTGGAAAATCTTACGGAAAAGGCTAAAGCAGAAGCCTTACCGTTTACAATTGCTACAAGCCCTGACACCCGATGACAAAGTCAAACGCTTCGAATTTTCGGCGCGGTTGCAACAGCTCATGGAAGAGGATGCGTTCAGTGCGAAACCTGTTTTCAGTGATGAAGCAACATTTTTTCTTAATGGAGAAGTGAACAGACACAATGTGCGAATCTGGGTGGTAGAGAATCCTCACGCATTCGTGCAGCAAATTCGCAATTCACCAAAAGTTAACGTGTTTTGCGCAATCTCACGGTTTAAAGTTTACGGCCCCTTTTTCTTCTGCGAAAAAAAACGTTACAGGACACGTGTATCTGGACATGCTGGAAAATTGGCTCATGCCACAACTGGAGACCGACAGCGCTGACTTCATCTTTCAACAGGATGGTGCTCCACTTCCATCATGATGTTCGGCATTTCTTAAACAGGAGATTGGAAAACCGATGGATCGGTCGTGGTGGAGATCATGATCAGCAATTCATGTCATGGCCTCCACGCTCTCCCGACTTAACCTCATGCGATTTCTTTCTGTGGGGTTATGTGAAAGATTCAGTGTTTAAACCTCCTCTACCAAGAAACGTGCCAGAACTACGAGCTCGCATCAACGATGCTTTCGAACTCATTGATGGGGACATGCTGCGCCGAGTGTGGGAGGAACTTGATTATCGGCTTGATGTCTGCCGAATCACTAAAGGGGCACATATCGAACATTTGTGAATGCCTAAAAAAACTTTTTGAGTTTTTGTATGTGTGTGCAAAGCATTGTGAAAATATCTCAAATAATAAAGTTATTGTAGAACTGTGAAATCGCTTCAGTCATTTGTAATAACCCTGTATATGGTTCGTCAGCACTCGGCAGTTACCGCTGATGTTAGTCGCATCACTCTCATACATCATAATGCACTAATAACATGTACGCCCCCGGTAACTAAGTGGTCAGCTTGACAGAATGTCAATCCTAAGCCGGGTTCGATTCCCGGCTGGGTCGGTGGTTTTCTCCGCTCAGGGACTGGGTGCTGTGTTGTTCTTATCATCATTTCATCCCCATCGACGAGCAAGTCGCCGAAGTGGCGTCAAATCGAAATACTTACACATGGCGAACGGTCTACCCACGGGAGGCCCTAGTCACAAAAAAACTTTTAACATGATTGTTTTATCAAAATTATTTCAAAATTATTAGATAAATACTATTATGGTTATAGATGCAAGGAAGATCAAACGATTATTTAAGTGGGTCAATTATTAATTCTTGAGATTTAACTCTGTCCAAATTGTTGCCAATGTTCATACTTCTTTTAATGTTCATTGAGTCAGTGGATCTGAGTCTCGATTCGACAGACTCGTCCCCACGCTCCTAGCCTGAGCCTGAGCATAAGTCATGCTGCAGCACATAATGTGTCTATCTACTATTGAGAGGCGTATCTATATTAATCGACGTGACTCACTGCTAAAATAAAATGATCACGGAAAACCGGCATAAAGGCGACATTGTTGTGAACTTTTCTTCAGAAAAGTGTCTCGATTCTGAACTTTTCTTCAGAAAAGTGTCTCGATTCTGAACTTTTCTTCAGGAAAGTGTCTCGATTCTGAACTTTTCTGCAGGAAAGTGTCTCGATTCTGAACTTTTCTTCAGGAAAGTGTCTTGAATAGTCAGAGAACCGACATGTGAGTATTAATAAAGATAGAAACAGATGACAGGTTACCTGGGCAGTCAACGTCAGACTTTCATCATTCTGGACAGAGATGTGAAGCATCAACGAGCATGATTCTACGGTATTGTACAGGATTCTTTAGTCGTGTGGTATGATGAGCCAAAACATTATTAACAGCTGCTAAACAGCTTGTTTGTCCGTATCTTCACCGATTCTGCGTATCAGGGATGCGACAGTTTATTGGTAGGTTTGTGCACGTATGTCTACGAACAGGTCATGTAATTCGCATAAATAACGGGCCGCTGATTTACGTATGCGGTGACGGCGGCCGATACCAACCCAGATGGGTTCCATACGATTTACATCAGGCGAATTTGTTCGCCGAGACATCAACGTGAGTGGAGTGTAGTGCTCCTCAAACCACGGTAGCGGTGTTCTGGCTCCAGAGACACGGTCAGTTATACTGCGGAAGATGACTTCGCCATCGGCGCAGACATAGAGGACGAAGGCATGCACGTAGTTCGCAGTTGTCAGCGTGTCATCGATTACTACGAAAGGTCCCATGTAAGTGCAGGAAAATGTCTCTCTTAGCGTAATACTGGTCCCACCAGCCAGCGTCCATGCATGCTGCACGTTTCGAGCCGCCGTTTACCTCGATGACGGCGTTTGTGGAGACGACCAGCGACCTAGTGTATCAAAAATGTGATTCGCTCGAAGAGCGGACACATTTCCATTAACAAGATTTCAGGCAGACAGCAGTCTTGTGAAACCCCGCTTCCAATGTTCGTCCATGAGATCTTGAGTACCGTATACCCAGCTCCTAGGTTGACTTCCGACATGCATTCGATCTGTTCCACACTGCCCCCTAGTGAACAAAGTGTGTTTAAAAAATATCAGACCAGCTTTGTGACTGGATTCGGGACGTCCTTGCAGACAGAACTCATCAAGTCGTTCTTAACGGAGCGAAATCTTCGGAGGCAAATTCAGCTTCGTACGTAGCTTCAGACCTCAAGAAGAATACAATAATTCCAATCCCAAAGAAAGCAGGTGTTGACAGGTGTGAAAATTACCGAAATATCAGTTCAATAACTCACAGCTGCAAAATACTAACACGAATTCTTTTCAGCCGACTGGAAAAACCGGTAGTAGCTGAACTCGGGGAAGATCAGATTGAATTCCGTAGAAATGTTGGAACACATGAGGCACTACTGACCCTACGACTTATCTTAGAAGATAGATTAAGGAGAGACAAACCTGCGTTTCTAGCAGTTGTAGACTTACAGAAACCTTTTGACATTGTTGACTGGAATACTGTCTTTAAATTCTGAAGGTGGCAGGGGTAAAATATTTGGAGCGAAAGGTTATTTACAATTTGTACAGAAATCAGATGGCAGTTATAATAGTCGAAGGGCATGAAAGGGAAGCAGTGGTTGGGAATGAAGAGAGACAGGGTTGTAGCTTACCCCGATGTTATCAATCTGTATACTGAGCAAGCAGTAAAGGAAACAAAAGAAAAATTCGGAGTAGGAATTTAAATCCATGGAGAAGAAATTAAAAACTTTGAGGTTTGCCGATGACATTGTAATTCTGTCAGTGACAGCAAAGGACCTGGAAGAGCAGTTGAACGGCATGGACAGTGTCTTGAAATGAGGATATAAGATGAACATCAACAAAAACAAAACGAGGGTAATGGAATGTAGTCAAATTAAATCAGGAGATGCTGAGAGAATTAGGTTAAGGAATGAGATAATTAAAGTAGTAAATGACTTTTGCTATTTGGGAAGCAAAGTGACTGATGATGGTCGAAGCAGAGAGGATATAATATGTAAACTGGTCATGGCAATGAAAGCGTTTCTGGAGAACGGAAATTTGTTAACGTCGAATATAGATATAAGTGTCGGGAAGTCTTTTCTGAAAGCATTTGTATGAAGTGTAGCCATGTATGGAAGTGAAACGTGGACGATAAATAGTTTAGACAAGTACAGAATAGAAGTTTTAGAAATGTGGTGCTACAGAAGAATGCTGAAGATTAGATTGGTAGATCACGTCACTAGTGAGGAGGTACTGAACAGAACTGCGAGAAGAGGAATTTGTGACACAACTTGACTAGAAGAAGGGATCGTTTGGTAGGACATGTTCTGAGGCATCAAGGGATCACCAATTTTGTATTGGAGAACAGCGTGGAGGGTAAAAATCGTAGAGGGATACCAAGAGATGAATATACCATGTAGATTCAGAAGGATGTAGGTTGCAGTAGTTACTTGGAGATGATGAAGCTTGCACAGGATAGAGTAGCATGGAAAGCTGCAACAAACCAGTCTCTGGGCTGATGACTACAACAACGTACCTAAAGGGAATGTTTTACGACAGTTACTATTGAAGATACACTATGCGATCAAAAGTATCCGGACGCCACTATGTAACTGGGAACTCACCACTGAATGTTACGAGAGGCAAACCCGGCAATGTCAAGGATGGAAGGAAGATTAGAGTGTAACTTCCCGCCATCGGCAGTGTCATCAGAGACGGAGCACAAACTCGGATTTCGAAAGAATGTTCCTATATCGGCGTGATTGGGCTATGGCGAATGCCTGGAGGACGTTACGTGGCTGACCACTTACAATTTTTTTAAAATACAAATGAGAATTCCTATCCACTACCTTTAACATATAATGGAGTAGAAGGAGCTGTCTAGAAGAACTTCTTCAATTTGTTATCAAATTTCTGCCTGATATTTTATGACTTAGGTAAGTGGTCAAAAATTTTAATGGTAACATTATGCACCCCTTTTTCAGTTGCAAACAGCCTTAACGTGGAACAATGAATGCCAGCTTTTGTTCTAGTGTTGTACTTCTGTACATCATTGTTTCTATTAATGAGCTATTTACAACAACATGACGGATTCAATATGCTGTAGAGCAATAGTCAAAATGATTTACTCCTGAAACTGATGTACACAAAATGATCTTTGGTGAGCACTTAATGTTATTCTTCCAGCATATTTTTGTGCAATGAAATTTCTTTCTTAATGAGGAGTTGCCCCAGAACATAATTCCGTACAGCATTGTTGAGTGATGATCCGTAAAACATGTTAACTTATTGATTCGAAGTGCAAACAGAGCGAGGCGGTGCAGTGATTAGCACACTGGACTCGCATTCGGGAGGAAGACGATGCAAACGTGCATCGAGCCATCCTGATTTAGGCCTACTGTGATTTCCTTCAATCGCTTCAATCAAATGCCGACATGGCTCCTTTGAAAGGGCACGATCGATTTTCTTCCCCATCCTTCCCTAATTCGAGCTTGTGCTCTGTCTCTAATGACCACGTTGTCGACGGGACGTTAAACACACTAGTATCCCTCTCCTTCGAAGTGGAAATGTGGCCAAACTGAATTTTTTTACGAGTCTATGTTTTTCCAGTTTAAATTCTCCTGAAAAAAGGCATCAGAACGTGCAGTCCACTCGCGAGAGTGATAGTAATATACTTAGGCGTATTCGACCGGTTTTCGAAGATTGCTCGTCAGTCTGGAGGTTTTTTTCTCTTTTCTTTTTCTCTTTTTTAATATTGTTTAGAATTTATTTACATAACTTGTTGGTGAATCTGAGTTTCTGAAAGTACCTCTGTCCTATCACAGACTCTGTTACTAAAAACTAAGCTATACAAGCACAGGTATCTGTCCTAGTCTCAATTAAATTCTGTCAGCACCCCGCCGCTGCACTCTTAAGTCCGTTGAGAAAGCAGGGGAGACGTACTGATAGCTGTGTGAGGATGCGGGAGTCCTGGTTTGGTAGGATAATTGCTAAGGACATTGCCACTGAAATAAGGTGCAAACCTCGTTCCGGCAAACAGCTTTAATCTGTCAAGATGATTTGGAAGAGTGCTCTCAACACTACAAAGAGGCAGATTCACTCTTGCTTGTTGTCTTCAAAATAATCTCTCTACTTTTTTTATGTCCGAAGAAGGCGTTTTTAACAAGCGGGAAACAACAATCGTCTGCTATCCGCCTTCATTTTTTCATTAAATGATGTGCGTAGCACACAGAGACGAGAACAAAGATAGTTCCTAGTGAGATGGCATTCTCTCTTTTGTTTTACATCGCTACGTACCAGTAAAATTTTGTGCGATGTTAAGAGAAGAACTTTCCGTGCAAACAAAATGGAGATTGCATGGTTGGCAGTGGACACGTAGGCGCATAAAAAGAGCTTACAAGAAATCTTCCATCACTGAGCTTACCTGTAGGCCCCGTCGCTCCCGGTGTAAGCATGTTAGCTCCAGCTGTTTTATGGCATCAAAGTTTGTACCCGAGGGTCGTAAGTTCTTAAGATTTACGATGCCGTTAGAAACTACCGGCTTAGTTAAACTACCTACGCACGTATTTTACATACATTGAGATGGAAGGCTAGGTCGCCAAGGGTGGAGTCGGTATTAACGGCGTGAATTTGACGTGACCGGAAGTTTTAAGCTGAACAGTGTTCGCTGCCGAGGTAGCCCAGACGGGTAATCTACAAGACGCTTGCGGTGACTACGGTGATCTGCAGAAGAAGCAGACGCAATCTGCTAGAAGCCACACGTCTTGGAATCACAATGATATATGAGGAATAGTTGTTTGAGGCGGGCCCTTTAATTCCGAGCAATGTGGCAGCAGTGCGCTGTGTTTGAAGACACCGTCTTCATTACTTCGCATTTGAACGAAGTGTATCCTACTTTATGCATAACAAGTTTTTACACATATACAGGGTGTAACGGATGCAAGAGCAGATATTTTTATATATGATCATCTAATAGGTACCCACTTCAGTGTGTTAGTTGATTTTTCTCTTCTTCTGTCTTCCCACACATACATTACTACCTAATATTATATACAAGGTAGTAATTACACCACTAACTGGACTATGACAGTCATTATAGACTAACCGCTTTACGCCCACGCATCCACACAGCACCTAAAGTGCTGCCCAGGGGGAAATAAACATTAATGGCTTGCTCTTGCCACACACACTTAAAGATACTAACCAGCCTAAAACATAGGACCCCTAATGGCTGCAATAATTAGTCTGCAAATGAAGTAAATACTGACGTAATGTTGTTCAGTACATTTTCCTCAGTTACCAATAAAAGTATCTGCACTTACTCCCACAACGCCCTGCATGTTTCAGTTCTTGTGTGTGCATGGGGAGGGAGGGAGGGCATGTGGCGGGAGATGGGGGAGGGGAGCGAAAAAATGTACAGGCAGAAAACACAACACCCTGAAACATCAGTAAGACACACAGGAAAGTTGTCGCATTACAGTGTAGGACAGTGGGTGATGATATCAAACCCCACATACCTCAAATGTACTACAAGATATCAACACCAAGTGGTAGAAACGAAGTGAAAGGTAAACGTCAAGCTTCAATTGCTTCAGATGCTTACAACAATTTCAAGGCACTCTGATCACACTTCTGCGAGTATCGGTATCGGACTGAAAATTCACTCACTGTGTTCCCAAAACTTTATGGTTTTAAATTACCGACAAGTACGTAGATCGAAAACTGAAACCACACTTATTACCACCACGAAGTGGTTTTCTCCTTATTCTTAGTTAAAACTGACCATAGACAGGGCATGTCTGGTTTCTCCTCTGTTCCTCTCCACTTGACGCGTCCAATACACCGCATTCTTCTAGTGGTTCTACTACACACAACATGTCCACAGGCAGCTCCGGCTCTACACGCATCCAAAATAACTTCCCGATGCGTCCCGGTACAATATCACTTGAATTAAGTCTTAATGTATTTGCCCTCAGTTCAGTCGCTCTATCCCTTAAGATAGACGAACCTTGTGACAGTGCTCCCCTGGTTACCCCTTTCCCTAGTCCGAACTTTGCCCCTCTAAGTTCCGTCGTGGAGTGCCAAAGGTCAATTTTGGTACGATGTTGGAGCAGAAAGTCATACACTAGGATTGCACAGTTTGAACTAAAAGATATCAAGGGCCATACCAAGTGGTAGAAACGATGATAAAGGTAAACGTCAAGCTTCAGTTGTCAACCAAAACCAAAACAGCCTAGTCCAGTATATTGAAGATGGGTTTGAGAAAAGACTAGATACATTGATGGTATTTATAGATTTGACGGCAGCATATGATACCATAAACCTCAAAAATCTCGTTGCGAAAGTGCAAAAAAACAACAAAAAGCCCTCAACTCACTGCTGCACTCAAATCAGTTCTATTTTACAAAAGATATTTTGTTGAGTTTCAGGGTAATAAGTGCAGATGACGACTACAAAAGAATGGGCTTCCCCAGGGCAGCGTTCTTTCCCCCATGTTATTCAATATTTATACAAATGACCAGCCTATTAGTCACCGGTCAAGATCTTTCATTTATGCTGATGATAGGGCAATAGCTGTTCAGGTATAAAACTACAAGGATATTGAGGAAATACTAGCTTAGAACCTGGAAAATCTCACCAACTATTACAATAGAAATCAGCTGAAACTCAATCCAAGTAAGACCCAGACTTGCCTGTTCCATCATAACAACAGAGAGGCGAAGCAAGAACTGAATGTTTGGTGGAATGACACAAGATAAAACACTATGCTTTCCCAGTGTACTTGGGAGTTACTCTTGATAGGACACTGAAATTCAAGCGGCACATTGAGAAGTGCAGGGCAAAAGTCCAATCACGGAATAACTTACTTGACAAGCTAACAACATCAAAATGGGGAGATAATCCAAAAATTTTACCCACCACCGCAATGGCACTCTGTTACTCTGCTGCTGAGTTTGCAAGTCCTTTCTGGGAGCGCTCATGCCACACAAACAAACTGAACACTGTCCTGAACGAGACGTGTAGACATATTTCTGGATGTCTTAAGCAAACAAGAGTAGAACACCTACACTCCTTATCAGGAATTGCTCCGCCAAATGTCCGACGTTCAGTACAGAGCAGAAGTGAACGAACAAAACAGGTTCAAGATCAACGTCATTAGCTACATGGGCACCAAATGGTACTAAAACGCCTTAAGTCAAGAAGTAGTTTTCTCCACTCAACCGAACCACTCACAGATCCATCAAAAAATTATAGAAAAAGACTGAGGCAGGGAAAACAAGAATGTGGTCACGATTCTGAGGAAGTGCTGCTACCAGTTGCGGAACTTGAGTGGGAGAGATGGAAGACCCTGAACAGGCTGCGGTCAGGAATGGGCAGATGTAACAAAAATCTGCACAAGTGGGGAATTAGTGAAAGCTCTTTGTGCCCGTGTGGGAACATGCTGACCATGAACTACCTGATTCAATGTCCGCTAGTAAACCATCCAAGAGCTTGCACGGCCCAAGAGCTGTTGGCTTGCAGTGAAATAGCGAGGGCATATGTGGACTTCTGGAAGAATGAGATATGAAGCAATGACTGCATAGTATTTTATTATACTGTATATAACGTTCCATGTATTTTATTTTATAAATTAGCATTGTAATATTGTAAATTTTATAGAGGACGAATTATTCTATAATGTGTGAATTTATTGTAAATTGTTTGTAGTACGCAATCGAAATATATATATATATATATATATATATATATATATATATACTCCTGGAAATGGAAAAAAGAACACATTGACACCGGTGTGTCAGACCCACCATACTTGCTCCGGACACTGCGAGAGGGCTGTACAAGCAATGATCACACGCACGGCACAGCGCACACACCAGGAACCGCGGTGTTGGCCGTCGAATGGCGCTAGCTGCGCAGCATTTGTGCACCGCCGCCGTCAGTGTCAGCCAGTTTGCCGTGGCATACGGAGCTCCATCGCAGTCTTTAACACTGGTAGCATGCCGCGACAGCGTGGACGTGAACCGTATGTGCAGTTGACGGACTTTGAGCGAGGGCGTATAGTGGGCATGCGGGAGGCCGGGTGGACGTACCGCCGAATTGCTCAACACGTGGGGCGTGAGGTCTCCACAGTACATCGATGTTGTCGCCAGTGGTCGGCGGAAGGTGCACGTGCCCGTCGACCTGGGACCGGACCGCAGCGACGCACGGATGCACGCCAAGACCGTAGGATCCTACGCAGTGCCGTAGGGAACCGCACCGCCACTTCCCAGCAAATTAGGGACACTGTTGCTCCTGGGGTATCGGCGAGGACCATTCGCAACCGTCTCCATGAAGCTGGGCTACGGTCCCGCACACCGTTAGGCCGTCTTCCGCTCACGGCCCAACATCGTGCAGCCCGCCGCCAGTGGTGTCGCGACAGGCGTGAATGGAGGGACGAATGGAGACGTGTCGTCTTCAGCGATGAGAGTCGCTTCTGCCTTGGTGCCAATGATGGTCGTATGCGTGTTTGGCGCCGTGCAGGTGAGCGCCACAATCAGGACTGCATACGACCGAGGCACACAGGGCCAACACCCGGCATCATGGTGTGGGGAGCGATCTCCTACACTGGCCGTACACCACTGGTGATCGTCGAGGGGACACTGAATAGTGCATGGTACATCCAAACCGTCATCGAACCCATCGTTCTACCATTCCTAGATCGGCAAGGGAACTTGCTGTTCCAACAGGACAATGCACGTCCGCATGTATCCCGTGCCACCCAACGTGCTCTAGAAGGTGTAAGTCAACTACCCTGGCCAGCAAGATCTCCGGATCTGTCCCCCATTGAGCATGTTTGGGACTGGATGAAGCGTCGTCTCAGGCGGTCTGCACGTCCAGCACGAACGCTGGTCCAACTGAGGCGTCAGGTGGAAATGGCATGGCAAGCCGTTCCACAGGACTACATCCAGCATCTCTACGATCGTCTCCATGGGAGAATAGCAGCCTGCATTGCTGCGAAAGGTGGATATACACTGTACTAGTGCCGACATTGTGCATGCTCTGTTGCCTGTGTCTATGTGCCTGTGGTTCTGTCAGTGTGATCATGTGATGTATCTGACCCCAGGAATGTGTCAATAAAGTTTCCCCTTCCTGGGACAATGAATTCACGGTGTTCTTATTTCAATTTCCAGGAGTGTATATTGCACAGTAACCTTCGCTCACATGAGCCAATACTTCTACACGTCACTGAGATTGCTCTGCGCCCACCCGAAAACTCTGTATCGCTGAATCTAATGATTTCACATCACCATTCCCCCATGACACGCAAACTATGCTCAAGTGGGTTTAATTTCTTCCACCCTATAAGGTCCAGACTACACCGTTCGGTGGACTTCAGCTTCCCATTTGTGTTCAACACTGCTTGTTGTCCCCCTTGTCTACCCTGTACACTGCCTCTCTTATCCCGTCATTGATATAGAACCACACCACATTTTTTATGTTGTAACTGATGGCATTGCCTCTGAACATGTCCCGATCGTTCACACATACAACAATGACGCTTAGTCGAAA
Source organism: Schistocerca americana (assembly GCF_021461395.2). Lineage (NCBI taxonomy): Eukaryota > Metazoa > Arthropoda > Insecta > Orthoptera > Acrididae > Schistocerca > Schistocerca americana. Next base: position 356,370,871 of record NC_060124.1, read on the forward strand.
GTAGCTAATGGCACGATTAAATAAACATCGCATTACAGCCTACTACGGATCATGTTTACGTTTTTTAAGCATCTGGAGGCTGTGAATTCCCGCAAATATAACAAAATTTAAACGCATGTAACACCATACGTCAGCAGAAAATAGGCCTCACTTGCCGTGCTTCTCCCTGTTGCTGTATCAATCTCCTCTAATTCCATAGCCAACCTAAGAGTTACGTAAAGGTCTTTTAGAACGCTTGTCTGAACCTTCCTAGACATGTTAGGTGGCAGGCCTCTTAAAGCGTCTAGTGCCCTATGCTTTTCTTCTTGTAGTACAATCCTGTTTGTCTCATCACTTTCTCCCACTTCGTGAGTATGCACATTATATTTCCACATTCTGCCAGCAAAACTTTCCATTGCCTCATCGTTTCTTCGCTATTCCACCCAACTATTCGCGAAAAAGCCTTGCGCTGTTCTGTCTATTTATTTATTTTTATTTATGGCGTCGGTGGAGGTCCTGTTTTAAATCCTCAAACGTCTGCGCGTTTTTTAGCCTTCCATACATCTCACAAAAGAATTTTTCTGTCCTACCAACCTCAATTTTACCATTTACAATAGCTGACGACCCATCGAACACCCAGTCATTGCTACTGCTTCCAGTTCACCCAAGAAAAACACTAAGTCCTCAGTTGAATCTCTAGAAAAGAGAGTAGTGAAATTAGCTAAATCTATTAGGAGACTAGCTGTCTTAGACAACAACTCCTTTTCCTTCTCAACTGACAGTTGCCTATTCCACTCCATATTATCTGCCCGGAGTTGTCTGGTCTAATTAAAATAGCAACTGAATTGCTTCCTGCCCAGAAACACGCTGTGTCCCATACCATGCCATGGTGGAACCTTAACCATAATACAAAACTGCAAACACAAAAGAATAGCAGGGCAAAAGAATTGTTTACATGATCATAACCATAACATACTGCCTCACACCCTATACCTAATCATTAACCACTTCGATTCGCTACACTCACTCATTGCAGATAATGCTCCCTTCACTGCGACAAAAGTGTGTTACATCGGCTGGTTCTAGTGGTTACCAACGAAGCTCATTCTGGTATCTATCCTTCATATCCTTCCGTTTCATGCAGTCGTTCCACTTCAGATCGTTCCATACATATACTGTGAAATATTTAATGGTATGACTGATTAAGGTGATTATTCAGAAATTGTGTAATAATACTCTAACGGGTCTTTCTGTCTACTATGGTACAATTTGTTACATTTGTTTATGTTGAGGGTCAACTAACTACACCTACAAGAGTCCATCGTCTGCAGATCTTCCTGCATTTTGCTACAATTTCCTAGTGTGGCAGTATCTGTATGTACAACTGTTTCACCCACAAACAGCCTCATGGAGCTCCCGACGTTATCAATTTGGTTATTTATTTATGGTGTTAACAGTAATGGTCCTATAACACTCCCTTTCGGTACCCTTAAAATACTTTTGTATCTGAAGTTTATTTTCTCTTGAGAATCATATGCAGTATACAATGCTGAAACAGATGTCAGCTATATGACGTCTTTGGTAGCGGTCCTAAGTCCGATGAGACGTGTTTGAGGCACCTTTCCATGCTATTGTTTCCTGTGTAAGCCACCTGATCTCTTACTTCTATTTGCACTTGCTGCTTGGCACCTCTTCAATTATTTTTACCCCTCATACTTCCATCCTTTATGAAACTTACTATTTCTTGATGTCTCAGGATGTTTCCTATCAACCAATTCCTTCTTTTAGTCAAGCTGTACCATAAATTTCTTCTTGTCCCAATTCCACTCAGCACCTACTCGTCTAATGTCTACCATTCTTGTGTAGCAACAAATTTTAATGCTCCCATTCTCTTTCTGTTTGCGCTGCTTATCGTTAAAATTTCTCTCCCACGCAAGTCTACACTCCAGGCAAATGCGTTCAGAAGAGGTTTCCAAATACTTAAATTTATATTAGACGTTAACAAAGTATTCTTTTTGAGAAATGTTTTTCATGCTGTAGGCAGTCTGCATTTTATTTCCACTCTATTTCAGTCATCGTCAGTTACTTTACTATGATACTGCAGCATCTGTTTTGATAAAAAGTACGATGCAATGTATTTCAGACATGCGTACATCTCCGAGGGAACAAGTACCGCGGCGACAACAGCCATTATGAAATGTTGTTATTGTGGTCTTCAGTCCAGAGACTGGTTTGATGCAGCTCTCCATGCTACTCTATCCTGTGCAAGCTTCATTTTCCAGTATCTACTGCGACCTACATCCTTCTGAATCTGCTTAGTGTATTCATCTCTTTGTCTCCCTCTATGATTTTTACCCTCCACGCTGCCCTCCAATGCTAAATTGGTAATCCCTTGATGCCTCAGAACAGTGTCCTACCAACCGATCCCTTCTTCTAGTCAAGTTGTACCACAAATTTCTCTTCTCCTCAATTATACTCAAAACCTCATCGTTAGTTATGTGATCTACCTATCTAATCTTCAGCGTTCTTCTGTTACACCACATTTCGAAAGCTTCTATTCTCTTCTTGTCCACACTGTTTATCGTCCATGTTTCACATACATACATGGCCACACTCCATACAAATAGTTTCAGAAACGACTTCCTGGCACTTAAATCTATACTCGATGTTAACAAATTTCTCTTCTTCAGAAACGCTTTCCTTGCAATTGCCAGTCTACATTTTATATCCTCTCTACTTCGACCATCATCTGTTATTTTGCTCCCCAAATAGCAAAACTCATTTACTACTTTAAGTGTCTCATTTCCTACCCTAATTCCTTCAGCATCGCCCGATTTAATTCGACTACATTGCATGATCCTCGTTTTGCGTTTGTTGATGTTCATCTTGTATCCTCCTTTCACGACACTGTTTATGCCGTTCAACTGCTCTTCCAGGTTCTTTGCTGTCTGTGACAGAATTATAATGTCATCGGAGAACCTCAAAGTTTTTATTTCTTCTCCACCATTATGAAATAAATGAAATGTATTCACCGTCACGAATACGAACAACCATTACCTGTACAAGGGAATGTCGACAATGAAAATTTGAGCCGGACCGGGACTCCAACCTGGATTTCCCGTCTTAAGCTAGAAGTCGTCTTAAGCGCTTTGGCTCTCCGTACACTACCTTCAACCAGACCCAAACTTCCATGTGTAGTTGTTACTCCGTCACGTCCTCGTACTGTATGTAATTCCCGCACAGAGGAGGACATTTTAATTGAATGTTAGTGCCTGGTATCATCAGATAAATATTATATTACAGTGCCTGTGAAGCAATGTTCCTTCGGACATTCTTATATTTCTGTAGGAATAGGCACTGCAACGATACCGCGTTGCGACTTTCAATTACAAAGTTCTCCCCTTAATGAGAATGCCATAACGTGTATTCGAGTGTAGATTGTGCCGCAGGAATGGCGATATATAGAAGACTGGGTCTGGGCGTAGGTCGCGTACGAATAACCAAAGCGGTTGAGGCGTCAGCTAGCGTAAAGTGCGATATCTGGGTTCGAGTCTGTCTGGCACAAATTTTCATCGTCGTTATTTCCTTATACAGCTAATGGTTTTTCGTATTCGTAACAGTGGGTCCATTTCATGTAGTTATTTTACTGCCTAAATACACTCCTGGAAATGGAAAAAAGAACACATTGACACCGGTGTGTCAGACCCACCATACTTGCTCCGGACACTGCGAGAGGGCTGTACAAGCAATGATCACACGCACGGCACAGCGGACACACCAGGAACCGCGGTGTTGGCCGTCGAATGGCGCTAGCTGCGCAGCATTTGTGCACCGCCGCCGTCAGTGTCAGCCAGTTTGCCGTGGCATACGGAGCTCCATCGCAGTCTTTAACACTGGTAGCATGCCGCGACAGCGTGGACGTGAACCGTATGTGCAGTTGACGGACTTTGAGCGAGGGCGTATAGTGGGCATGCGGGAGGCCGGGTGGACGTACCGCCGAATTGCTCAACACGTGGGGCATGAGGTCTCCACAGTACATCGATGTTGTCGCCAGTGGTCGGCGGAAGGTGCACGTGCCCGTCGACCTGGGACCGGACCGCAGCGACGCACGGATGCACGCCAAGACCGTAGGATCCTACGCAGTGCCGTAGGGGACCGCACCGCCACTTCCCAGCAAATTAGGGACACTGTTGCTCCTGGGGTATCGGCGAGGACCATTCGCAACCGTCTCCATTAAGCTGGGCTACGGTCCCGCACACCGTTAGGCCGTCTTCCGCTCACGGCCCAACATCGTGCAGCCCGCCTCCAGTGGTGTCGCGACAGGCGTGAATGGAGGGACGAATGGAGACGTGTCGTCTTCAGCGATGAGAGTCGCTTCTGCCTTGGTGCCAATGATGGTCGTATGCGTGTTTGGCGCCGTGCAGGTGAGCGCCACAATCAGGACTGCATACGACCGAGGCACACAGGGCCAACACCCGGCATCATGGTGTGGGGAGCGATCTCCTACACTGGCCGTACACCACTGGTGATCGTCGAGGGGACACTGAATAGTGCACGGTACATCCAAACCGTCATCGAACCCATCTTTCTACCATTCCTAGACCGGCAAGGGAACTTGCTGTTCCAACAGGACAATGCACGTCCGCATGTATCCCGTGCCACCCAACGTGCTCTAGAAGGTGTAAGTCAACTACCTTGGCCAGCAAGATCTCCGGATCTGTCCCCCATTGAGCATGTTTGGGACTGGATGAAGCGTCGTCTCACGCGGTCTGCACGTCCAGCACGAACGCTGGTCCAACTGAGGCGCCAGGTGGAAATGGCATGGCAAGCCGTTCCACAGGACTACATCCAGCATCTCTACGATCGTCTCCATGGGAGAATAGCAGCCTGCATTGCTGCGAAAGGTGGATATACACTGTAGTAGTGCCGACATTGTGCATGCTCTGTTGCCTGTGTCTATGTGCCTGTGGTTCTGTCAGTGTGATCATGTGATGTATCTGACCCCAGGAATGTGTCAATAAAGTTTCCCCTTCCTGGGACAATGAATTCACGGTGTTCTTATTTCAATTTCCAGGAGTGTAGATAAAATGATTTATTACTTTTATTGAAACGTTTCTTAATCTAATTTCTTCAGCGCCACCTGATTTAATTCGAACACTTTCATTACCCTTGTTTTACTTTTGATGATGTTCACCTTATAAACCATTTCCATGATATTATTTACCCCATTCAACTGATCTTCCAAGTCTGTTGCTGCCTCTGACGGGATTACAATTCCATCGGAAAACCTATATTTTTTTATAATTATTATTTCTTCTCCTTGAGCTGCAATTTCCTTTAGAAATTTCTCCTTGGTTTCCCTTACTGCTAGCTCATTTTACGTATTAAATAACATTCACTTCTCAATTACTGCTTCCATTTCACGTCATTTGACTCTAAATACTGCAGTCCATATATAGGACTGCAACTATGTGTAGATACCGAGCCATTAAACGAGCTTATTAGACGTGTCATTTTTAGGTGCATCCAGAGTTGGACGTTTCCTTATTACCTCCTTAATGCCCTGGTGAGCCGCGTGCGGCAAAGCAGAGTTGCAGGTAGGAGTAATTAGGCGTGGAGCTCAGACAGAGGACGGAGCTGCAGCTAACGAGTCCTGCGGGAGAAACCAGCCCGTCCTCTGGTGCACTCTGTCTGCGAGCGCCACCTATTTCTCTCCGGAGCACCGCCTTAATGAATCCAGTTAGAAACTCCCAGTCGCGGACCGAAAGCCCTGCGAAATTCCATTAGCTCCCTACTGCTGCGATACATTTAAGCATACTCCGACAGAAGAAAAATGCAAGGCAGTTGGCTGCTACCTGGTCATCACCCTTCACAGTGTATCTCGTACAACACCGTAGAAAATTTTTCGTCTGTTGTTGATACAGAGAAAATTATTTAGCTACTAATTTCCTCTGTGAAACAGAGAGTCGCATTAGACATAGTCGCCGAGTTCTCTAAATAATTATTCTTTAATATCACTTGCTAGGGTAATTCTGTGGGGCCATGTGAGCTTAAGAGACTTAGTCACGAAGCAAGTGACTACGTAATTCACACAAGGAAAATAAGGACTTAAAAACAAAAAGAGATTATTGTAATTAAAAACACTGAAGTGATCCCGGCGGGGTCAGGGATTTTCTCTGCCTCGTGATGGCTGGGTGTTGTGTGCTGTCCTTAGGTTAGTTAGGTTTAAGTAGTTCTAAGTTCTAGGGGACTGATGACCGTAGCAGTTAAGTCCCATAGTGCTCAGAGCCATTTGAACTGAAGTGATATACAGTAGCACAATGGGGGCCGCGCAGGGTAGCCGCGCGGTCTGAGGCGTCGTGACACGGTCCTGGCGGCTGCCCGCGTCGGAGGTTCGAGTCCTCCTGCGGGCATGGGTGTGTGTGTGTGTGTGTGTGTGTGTGTGTTGTCCTTAGCGTAAGTTAGTTTAAGTTATGTTAAGTAGTGCGTAGGCTTAGGGACCGATGACCTCAGCAGATTGGTCCCCTAAGAATTCACACACATTTAGAACAATGGATACAAAATTGCAGTGCGACGCTCTACACTGAAACACGAATACTCTCGCCGTTTACCTATCAATGCGATGCTCTGCTGCCCTCGGTAGATGATGGTTGCGGACATTTTCCACTCGCAGTTTATTTTTGTCCTGAAACCATCTGTCGTCTCCAATGTCTTTCGGTATACAAGATGTAACAGAAAGATACCGACAGCGTTGAAACAACTCAGCAGCTGTCGCCATCTAATCCACGGGTGTTCGTGGAAGTCAGTCACGATCGCAAAAAAAAGCAGCACAGGTCTCTTGCTTGAGGCTCTGCCTGTGATCTGTCAGAGCAGAAAATCACTTTTGCTCCATTAAGGGTCACCTACTGGCAGGGGCTGACGCATAGATCTTTCAGGCGCAGTAGCATCGTCGGTTGGCGTTTCTGGTCACGGTTTCCTAGCCTCAATTGTTCTAGAAGATATTCTCTACGACCCCTGGACATATTGTCACCTACTTTCAGGGGCTGACGCCTATATCTTTGACACACTGTAGCATCGTCAGATAGAGTTTCTAGACACGTTTTCCTAACCTCAATTTGTTCTTCAAGATACCCTCTACGACCCCTGAAAGTTTATCGGTATCGTTCCATATATACTGTGTTAGAAACAGTCTGAAAAGCCTGTAAAGGTTTTGGGGGGAGGGGGGATTGTATTGAGAAACAATCTGTAGGAAGAAAATCGATATGTTGCTCCGTTTCTGAGTAAATTAGAAAATTCGGATGGTCCACCAAGTTCAATTAGTGTCAGTTTTTCTCGTAGCCTAGATGATAGCGCATTAGACTCCTCAGTCTTCGGCTCGGTTTCGGTCCTTACCACCCTACAATGTCCAATTTTTTTATCAGTCTCGTTTTCGAATTTAGGAAACCAAACTAAGACCACGTTTTCCGACATCCTCTCTGGCGCGCAACTGCCTGATTGGCTAGTATCAATCCTAATTAACTCAGGAACAGCTCAACGTGTCGAATTTTTATCTTAATAATTATTTACCAATACAGCCTACGCTGCAACAATCTTCCTAGTTTTTCAGACTGTTCCTAACCACCACGTGTAGTTATAGGGTGTATCACAACTAATAGCGAAAAGTAACATGTATGAAAGTATGTTGTTGTTGTTGTTGTTGTTGTTGAGGTCTCCAGTCCAGAGACTGGTTTGATGCAGCTCTCCGTGCTGCTGTATCCTGTGCAAGCTCCTTCATCTCCAAGTACCTACTGCAATCTACGTCCGACTGAATCTGCTTTGTGTATTCATCTCTTGGTCTTCCTCTACTGTTTTTACCCTCCAAGATACCCTCAAATACTAAATTGGTGATCCCTTGACGCTTCAGAACGTGTCCTACCAACCGGTACCTTCTTTTTGTCAGTTTGTGCCACAAATTCCTCTTCTCCACAATTCTCTTCAGTACCTCCTCACCAGTTACGTGATGTGCCCATATAATTTTCAACTTTCTTCTGTAGCACCACATTTCTAAAGTTTCTATTCTTTTCTTGTCTAAGCTATTTACCGTGCATGTTTCACTTCTAGACATGGTTACACTCCATAAAAATACTTTCAGAAGAGACTTCCTGAAACTTAAATCTATACTCGATGTTAACAAATTTTTCTTCTTCAGAAACGCTTTCCTTGCCATAGTCAGTCTGCATTTTATATCTTCTCTACTTCGATCATCATCAGTCATTTTGCTCTCCAAATAGCAAAACTTATATATTACTTTAAGTGTCTCATTTCCTAATCTAATCCCTTCAGAATCACCTGACTTCATCCGACTACATTATACTCGTTTCACTCTTATTGATGTTCATCTTATATCGTCCTTTCAAGACACTGTCCATTCCGTTCAACTGTTCTTTGGGGTCCTTTGCTGTTTCTGACAAAATTACAATATCATCGGCAAACCTCAAAGTTTTTATTTCTTCTCCGTGGATTTTAATTTCTACTCCAAATTTTTCTTTCGTTTCCTTTACTGCCTGCTCAATATAGAGATTGAATAACATTGGGAATAGGCTACAACCCTGTCTCAATCTTTTCTCAACCACTGTTTCCCTTTCATGCCCCTCGACTCTTATAACTGCCATCTGGTTTCTGTACAAATTGTAAATAGCCTTTCGCTCCCTGTATTTTACCCCTGCCAACTTCAGAATTTTATAGAGAATATTCCAGTCAACACTGTCAAAAGCTTTCTCCACGTCTACAAATGCTAGAAACGTAGGTTTGCCTTTCCTTAGTCTATATTCTAAGATAAGTCGTAGGGTCAGTATTAACTCGTCTGTTCCAACATTTCAACGGAATCCAAGCTCGGCTTCTACCAGTTTTTCCATTCGTCTGTAAAGAATTCGTCTTAGTATTTTGCAGCCATGCCTTAATAAAGTGATAGTTCGGTATTTTCACACCTGTCAACACTTGCTTTCTTTGGGATTGGAATTATTATACTGTTCTTGAAGTCTGACGGTATTTCGCCTGTCTCATACATCTTGCTCACCACATGGTAGAGTTTTGTCATGTTTCTTCAAGCAGTATCACATTTCCCGTCTCATCTTAATCTACGTCCTCTTTCGATTTCATAATATTCCTCTCAAGCACGTCACCCTTGTATAGACCTTACATGTATTCAATCCATCTTTCTGATTTCCCCATCTTTGCTTAGGACTGGTTTTCCATCTGAGCTGTTGATATGTATATGATAACAGAAACAAAAAGCAAGCGTTTGCGAAAGAATATCGAAGATGTAATTCTGAAGCACCACTGAATTCAATACGAAATATTGCCCTAGTTAGTGCAAATGAGTTTCATAAGTAAATTGTTCAGTGAACCTAATAGGGCACAAATCTGATCTGAACCCACATGCTGTTTCTGAATCTTAAGTCGTCTGCGATTCTGGATGTTTATAGTGTCTTCGACTATACAGATACTTCGAAAATATCCTTTTTTTCATTTGGAACTTTGCGATCCTTAAGTGTAGGGTTAAATTTATATAAATGTTAGTGGATCCTAAAACGACTACTTTGAGATATGTTGCTAATCTTTGTACATCCATCGTCAGATAGGCCTGGAATTGATTGCCGTCGCCGCCCCCCCCCCCCCCCCCCCCGTCCTACCACACTCCTCTTTGTAAGTGTACTGGACAATGTACTGGACTCTGTAGGGTGTAGAGGAGACACTGTTCCTGCTGACATGGCGAGTAGATCGTACTCTTCAGAGAATTCTTAGTATAAGTTTTAATTTTGGTCGGAATCTGTTAAGCATTTCACTTTTCAATGGAGGCGATCCTCACGTTAACTTCATTTAACTGCCAAACGAATCAATGTTCTTTGTCACGTGGAGTGAATATTTACTTAGATTTTTTTTTCCTTTTTGTGAACCATGAGTACGATATCTGCATCAAAGAATCAACCTAATAATAAATAACTGCTTTTCTTACTGAGACGAACGAATACATCGGTAAACTTCCAAATCAGCTTGGGCCAGATTTTCGCATTTTAATATGTTTTTGATGGGTTGACTTTGAAGTTATGCCCACCCACAGTAGGAGCGTATAATCGTATCCTACTGTTTCGTAATCAGAATGAATGCTCGCAAGCCACACGAAATGTTGATGGACTGGGATTTATTGGAATTACTAGAACTTTAGTCAGTATGGTCGACTTAGATTCTTGTTTCCTTTGAGAGCCATTTACTCTACTGTCCATTAAAATTGCTACACCACGAAGATGACTAGCTACAAACGCGAAATTTAACCAACAGGAAGAAGATGCTGTGATATGCAAATGATTAGCTTTTCAGAGCATTCACACAAGGTTGGCGCTGGTGGCGACAACTACAATGTGCTGACATGAGGAAAGTTTCCAACCGATTTCTCATACACAAACAGCAATTGACCGGCGTTGCCTGGTGAAAAGTTGTTTTGATGCCTCGTGTAAGGAGAAGAAATGCGTACCATCACGTTTCCGACTTTGATAAAGGTCGGATTGTGGCCTATCGTGATTGCGGTTTATCGTATCGCGACATTGCTGCTCGCTTTAGTCGAGATCCGATGACTGTTAACAGAATATGGAATCGGTGGGTTCAGGAGGGTAATATGGAACGCCGTGCTGGATCACAACGGCCTCGTATCACTAGCAGTCGAGATGACAGGCATCTTATCCGCATGGTTGTAACGGATCGTGCACCCACGTCTCGATCCCTGAGTCAACAAATGGGGACGTTTGCAAGACAACAACCATCTGCACGAACTGTTCGACGACATTTGCAGCAGCATGGACTATCAGCTCGGAGACTATGGCTCCGGTTATCCTTGACGCTGCATCACAAACAGGAGCGCCTGCGATGGTGTACTCAACGACGAACCTGGGTGCACGAATGGCAAAACGTGATTTTTTCGGATGAATCCGGGTTCTGTTTACAGCATAATGATGGTCGCATCCATGTTCGGTGACATTGAGGTGAACTCACATTGGAAGCGTGTATTCGTCGTCGCCATACTGGCGTATTACTCGGCGTGATGGCATGGGGCGCCATTGGTTACATGTCTCGGTCACCTCTTGTTCGCACTGACGGCACTTTGAGCAGTGGACGCTACGTTTCAGATCTGTTACGACCCGTGGCTCTACCCTTCATTCGATCCCTGCGAAACACTACATTTCAGCAGGATAACGCATGACCGCATGTTGCATGTCCTGTACGGGCCTTTCTGGATACAGAAAATGTTCGACTGCTGCGCTGGCCAGCTCATTCTCTAGATCTCTCACCAATTGACAACGTCTGCTCAATGGTGGCCGAGCAACTGGCTCGTCACAGTACGCCAGTCACTACTCTTGATGAACTGTGGTATCGTGTTGAAGCTGCATGGACAGCTGTACCTGTACACGCCATCTAAGCTCTGTTTGGCTCAATGCCCAGGCGTATGAAGGCCGTTATTACGGCCAGAGATGGTTGTTATGGGTACTGATTTCTCAGGTTCTATGCACCCAAATTGCGTGAAAATGTAATGACGTGTCAGTTCTAGTATAATATATTTGTCCAATGAATACCCGTTTATCATCTGCATTTCTTCTTGGTGTAGCAATTTTAATGGCCAGTTGTGTATAATGATAGTACATGCTGGTGTGAAAATTCCGTGCAACCTCCTCTCATAGTATTTTCTTTTCTGAGTTGCACGAGTGTTGTGTGGCGATATGAAGAGCTTATTGTGTTTCCAACAGTATTCAGGTCCTATTATCTTTGAACAAAGATTCTCTGCTGATATCAAAGGTCAGGAATGTTTAAGAGAAATCCACCTCCGCTCCCCTTGAGAAGTCATATTAATAATATTGTTATTAGTATATGGTGTGTGGGCTGACAGGAAAGATATGTCTCGCTAATAAATGTTTAATTCATGGAGTATAATTCACTCCACATTCTGTCCCAGTTTGCATACCACAATTTGCGTACATCCTCTGTGAAACCATGAATGGAAAGAATCCTTCATTAGAAATAATAGCTATGAAGCTCATTCAGGCGGCCGAAGTGGCCGTGCGGTTAAAGGCGCTGCAGTCTGGAACCACAAGACCGCTACGGTCGCAGGTTCGAATCCTGCCTCGGGCATGGATGTTTGTGATGTCCTGAGGTTAGTTAGGTTTAACTAGTTCTAAGTTCTAGGGGACTAATGACCTCAGCTGTTGAGTCCCATAGTGCTCAGAGCCATTTTGAAGCTCATTCCGTGGACTGTCGTGCTGAAGTATAAACATTAATTTCTATTGCACTTTTCAAATAATTCATTGGGACAAATGTAAGTAATTCACAGAGAATTCACATGACATTGCACATCGTGAAACTACTATTAATAAGAATCACTGTTGTTTCGAAGGCCCATGGTATTAAGCGAAAAGTGTGATCCGAAAAGTAAGAAATCAGAAATGAATAAGAATCAGGAACAGGTTGCGAACGCTAGGTGTTTTCTTTAATTTTGACTGTGTTGACCACAAAATATTACTGCAGAAGTTGGACCATTATGGAGTAAGGGGAGTAGCTTACAATTGGTTCGCCTCTTACTTTAAGAACAGAAAGGAGGAGGTAATTCTTCGCAATATTGAGAGTGGTAGTGATGTTCAGTCCCAATGGGGCACTGTTAGGTGGGGCGTTCCCCAAGAGTCGGTGCTGGGGCCACTGCTGTTTCTTATTTATATAAATGATATGTATTCTAGTATTACAGGTGATTCAAAAATATTTCTGTTTGCTGATGACACCAGCCTGATAGTAAAGGATCTTGTGTGTAATATTGAAACAGTATCAAATAATGTAGTTCATGAAATAAGTTCGTGGCTTGTGGAAAATAATTTGATGCTAACTCACAGTAAGACTCAGTTTTTACAGTTTCTGACTCACAATTCAGCAAGAACCGATGTTTTGACCAGACAGAATGGGCATATTATAAGCGAGACGGAACAGTTCAAGTTCCTAGGCATTCGGATAGATAGTAAGCTGTTGTGGAAAGCCCACGTCCAGGATCTTGTTCAGAAACTAAATGCTGCTTTATTTACCATTAGAACAGTATCTGAAATAAGTGACACTTCAACACGAAATGTAGTCTACTTCGCATATTTTCATACGCTTATGTCGTATGGTATTATTTTTTGAGGTAATTCTTCTGATTCAAAAAGGGTATTTTTGGCTCAAAAACGGGCTGTTCAAGCTATATGTGGTGTAAGTTCGAGAACCTCTTGTCGACCCCTATTCAATAGTCTGGGAATTCTGACATTGCCCTGACAGTATATATTTTCTTTAATGTCGTTTGTTGTTAGCAATATTAGCCTATTGCCTAGAGTTAGCAGCTTTCACTTAGTTAATACTAGGCAGAAATCCAATGTGCATGTGGAATGCACTTCCTTGACTCTTGTGCAGAAAGGAGTGCAGTATTCTGCTGCATCCATTTTCAATAAGCTACCACAAGAACTCAAAAATCTTAGCAGTAGCCCAAACTCTTGTAAGTCTAAACTGAAGAGTTTCCTCATAGCTCACTCCTTCTACTCTGTCGAGGAGCTCCTGGAAAAGCTAAAATACTAAGAAAATTCCAGTGTTACATTGTTGATTTTCTTTATTTAAACTTACGACTTGTCACCTGGATATGCTTTTTATATTTCATTTTAATATCGTGTTATAATGTCATGTATTGACTCGTTCCATGACCATGGAGACTTCTCCTTAATTTGGTCCCACGGAATAACAAATAAATAAATAAATAAATAAATAAATAAACAGAAGCAAAAGGGTTTTAAATGATATACTGACACCATTCATACGTCGATATCTTCCTGGATTTTAGATATCACGGAAGTTTTTATTAGCTGTTAGACTATGTGGTGCGTTTAATTTGTAATTTCTCTTTCAGGAGTCTCACAATTCTGCTTAGATAGTGATTCGCAGCATTAAACCATTACGTTGTAATACAGATTTGATTATGTCTGATGATATTTGTTCTTCTGCGTATTTGGGGATTAAACTTTTGTGTATCTAGAGTGTGTTACGTATCTAGAACTCTGGAAAAACCAATTATTTCTTAGGACTATAAGGTTTTCTGTTAAGTGAATTACAGAAAAACAATTTATTTAGGAACTTCAGTTGAGGTTGTTGTTTTGTTCTTATATGCGAAAGGCTACCCATTCACAAGCAAGAAGTACAATCAAGCAATGTTACACACGTTCAACGGCTGAAGGCCTGATTAAGAAGGTTAAAAATTATTCGTCGGCTGAAGGTCAGAATCGATTTCAAAAAATACACTACGACTGAAGACCCGAATTACCAATAAGGTGGACAATTACACATCAAAAATATCAAAAACCCTTTTAATAATCTCAATAACTGTTACAAGTCATAGTGACGGCTGAAGGCCTTATGAAGACAGAATTGAAACTATTTATCTCCTGAAAGCCACAATCAATGTTACAAACAATTAACGGCTGAATGCCAGCAGCAATTTCAGAATACACAATGGCTGAAAGCCTGAATTACAAGTGAGGAAGGCAGTTAGACATTAACAAATAGTAAGATATTTTCTTCTTAACAGTCAAAATGGTAACAAGCTACAGCAACGGCTGAAGGCCTTATTAAGAAAAAATTGCAAATTATTGGTCAGCTGAAGTCCACAAACAATGGTACACACAATCAATGGCTGAAGGCCTGATTAAGAATGTTGAAAATTATTCGTGGGCTGAAGGCCACAAGCAGTTTCAGAATACACAAGGGCTGGAGGGCTGAATTACAAATAAAGTGGACAATTATACCTTAAAAATACTAAAACCCTTTCTAATAATAACTTCTAACCAGTAATAGTGACGGCTGAAGGTCCCACTAAAACAGAATTGAAAATTATTTGTCGGTTGAAGGCCGCAAGCAATGTTACAAACAATTAACGGCTGCAGGTCTGGTTAAGAAAGGATTCAAAATTATTGGGGGCTGAAGGTCACAAGCAATTTTCAGATTGCTCAACAGCTGAAGGCTTGAATTACAAGTAAGGAAGGCAGTTGCATGTTAAACTACTAAAACCTTTTTAAACAATCTTAACGAACTGTAACAGGCTATAGTGATGGCTGCAGGACTTATTAAGAGAAAAATGAAAATAAGGCCAAAAGCAGTGTTACAAATAATTAACAGCTGAGGGACAGAATTACAAGTGGGGAAGGCAATAACATGATAAAACATTAGGGTAAATTTTAAACAATTATGCCAACTTGTCCAAATAAGACGGAGTGATCCACAGACAGTGCTCCCTGGATAAATGTGAGGAAGGTGGTCGGCCGGGGTGGCCGAGTGGTTCCAGGCGCTGCAGTCTGGAACCGCGCGACCGCTACGGTCGTAGGTTCGAATCCTGCCTCGGGCATGGATGTGTATAATGTCCTTAGGTTAGTTAGCTTTAAATAGTTCTAAGCTCTAGGGGACTGATGACCTCAGAAGTTAAGTCCCATAGTGCTCAGAGCCATTTGAACCATTTTTTGAGGAAGGTGACTACATCTGTGTAAGCGGTGAGACAGGCAGCCAAGAGTTGTACTCATGTAACAGGATGGCAATTCACACTAGGAGTAGGTTAAGGGCCGACCGCCGGACAACACCACGTCTTCAGAAATACACCCAAGTCCGAAAGAAACACTAGAACCAAGGTACACCTCCAAAAAACATATGCACAGTACAATTCCAGAGGCTGTCGAACTACACGCCGTGTCGGACAGCATCAACACGACGAGGAAAGGTACACTGCCAGAAAAGTACGCTAACCTTCAGGGCAGATAACTGGGGCGTTAGCGACCCATCAAGGAGTAGCAGGCGACTAATAGCTTCCGCCAACCTGATGGAGTCCACTTGTTGCCGTTGGTCTCACCGACCCTGGGAGCAGCAACACGCAAACTACAGTGAGATCCCAAACAGTGGAGGTTTCAGTCTGGACACGTGTCACTCAACTTCAAACGTCCTGGGTTAGGTCGTCGGCTACAGTCCCTCGGTCAGACAGTGCCTGCACGCTGCCAGTAGTCCCGGCCTGCCCTCGTGCTGCAGACGTCGTCACTGCTCCGTCCGTAGCCCCCGAACTGCCCGACACACGACGAACTGGAAATATTAGCCGTGGCACCAAAGATAGTGCCACAGTACTGGCTATCGATAACCGTTGCTGCTGCCACTCACGGACGAACAATACTAGCAACTCAGTGGCTCCAATAACACAAGAAGGAATCAAGACGTCAAGTTATGAACGGCAAGAACGCGAGCTGCACATGGTCAGGTCTGTTAAAGATAAAGATGAACTATGGGAAGTGTTGCCAAGGAATAAAAATTGAATGTGTTAAAACCAAAACTGCAACCATTTGTAACACAACCACAGAAAGTAGTCACATTGATGATATTCAAGGTAAAATAATTAATGAAGTAACTAGTAACTCGATCTATCACTATCGAGTCACAACACATAATGAATTATAGAGTTTATTGCTAAAGCAAGTACATCTATTTAGTAAAAACCTGGTACATAAACACTTATCAGTATTATACAAATGTCCAGCTCCATGGTATTTATTGCTGCAATACATATTCTATCCAATGATCTAAGAAAATAGCAGTTAATAGTGAAATAACACTGATGCTGGAGTGTTATATAACTGCAGTCTGTTGTTAACTCTTGTGAAACCTGGAGGCAATGTTCATTTGGTAAAGGATGTGATTTCAGTTGACGAAATTATCATTTCTGTGTGAATTCGTCCAGAGAATTTGGAAGACCAGTTACAGAAACTTTTTGGAGTTATATTCATCACTAGTATTGATTTACGAAGTTCCTATTGGCAGATGAAACTCATCAAACAATCTAGGAAGCAAATAGACCTTATTTTACCTGGTGGAAGCTATCAGTTCTGCGTGCTGTTATTTGGCTTAAATTTAAGTTACTACACTAATCACCCTAGTCTTTGTTCCTCCAAGAGTATAATTATGAAATTGGATACATATCCAGAAATGACAAATTTAGCAAATGTGTTATCAATATTACAACAAGACTTGTCAGAATGTACCACGTTAGTTGAACTAACAACCAATTATAAAGTACTGTTAATGTAAGATAGATGCCTTCGAGATTATCATTTAGACATGTGCAAGAACATGGCTAAGTTACAGGATGCATAAAGTCGTTGGAAATATATAAGGGCATTAATTTCACAGGATTGAGTATACAGACTGGACCAGAACTACATTAATGTGATGATGTTCTCTTCTATAAGCGAAATACAGATTCCGTCACTTGGTGTGGTTGCTTGGCTGGTTGGTTCTTGTGGAGGGGACCAAACAGCGTGTTCATCAGTCCCTTCGAATTAGGGAAGGATGGGTTGTACCCGTGGTCTAAGGGCGCTGCGGAACGAGAGGTCCTTGGTTCAAGTCTTCCCTCGGGTGAAAAATTTAAATAGCCGGCACGGTAGCTCAGCGTGTTCGGTCAGAGGGTTAGCAGCCCTCTGTAATAAAAAAAACTGATTTAATCGATCAACAACGAACTTAAATGGATGTCTTACGACGTTCGCCCCGAGCAGATGCAACAAACGAAACAGAACAAAAATGAGATTAAAAAAAAAGGGGTAGCGTCTTTGATTCATAGTCAAAACGTCTTCGGTCCTGGGTTCGATCCTTGCCACTGCCTAAATTTTGATAAATAATCAGCATTGGCGGCCGAAGACTTCCGGCATAAGAAGTCAGCCTCATTCTGCCAACGGCCTTGTCAAAGAGGGCGGAGGAGCGGATAGAGGTTCAGGGCACTCTCTTGTCCTAGGGGTGGGAAATTGCCCCTAAAGGCGGAAAAATCAGCAATGATCAACGACATGAGGATTCAGAAGGCAATGGAAACCACTGCATTAAAGACACGTAACGTGTATCCACAGGACATGTGGCCTGTAATTGAAGAAGTGTCATGATGATCTCTCCACTGGAAAAAGATTCCGGAATAGTCCCCCATTCTGATGTCCGGGAGGGGACTGCCAAGGGGGAGGTTACCATGAGAAAAAGATTGAATAATCAACGAAAGGATAACGTTCTACGAGTCGGGGCGTGGAATTTCAGAAGCTTGAACGTGGTAGGGAAACTAGAAAATCTGGAAAGGGAAATGCAAAGGCTCAATCTAGATATAGTAGAGGTCAGTGAAGTGAAGTGGAAGGAACACAAGGATTTCTGGTCAGATGAGTATCGGGTAATCTCAACAGCAGCAGAAAATGGTATAACAGGTGTAGGATTCGTTATGAATAGGAAGGTAGGGCAGAGGGTGTGTTACTGTGAACAGTTCAGTGACTGGGTTGTTCTAATCAGAATCGACAGCAGACCAACACCGACAACGATAGTTCAGGTATACATGACGACGTCGCAAGATGAAGATGAACAGATAGAGAAAGTGTATGAGGATATTGAAAGGGTAATGCAGTATGTAAAGGGGGACGAAAATCTAATAGTCATGGGCGACTGGAATGCAGTTGTAGGGGAAGGAGTAGAAGAAAAGGTTTTCAGGAGAATATGGGCTTGGGACAAGGAATGAAAGAGGAGAAAGACTAATTGACTTCTGTAACAAGTTTCAGTCAGTAATAGCGAATACCCTGTTCAAGAATCACAAGAGGAGGAGGTATACTTGGAAAAGGCCGGGAGATACGGGAAGATTTCAATTAGATTACATCTTGGTCAGACAGATATTCCGAAATCAGATACTGTATTGTAAGGCGTACCCGGGAGCAGATATAGACTCAGATCACAATATACTAGTGATGAAGAGTAGGCTGAAGTTCAAGACATTAGTCAGGAAGAATCAATACGCAAAGAAGTGGGATACGGAAGTACTAAGGAATGACGAGATACGTTTGAAGTTCTCTAACGCTATAGATACAGCAATAAGGAATAGCGCAGTAGACAGTACAGTTGAAGAGGAATGGACATCTCTAAAAAGGGCCATCACAGAAGTTGGGAAGGAAAACATAGGTACAAAGAAGGTAGCTGCGAAGAAACCATGGGTAACAGAAGAAATACTTCAGTTGATTGATGAAAGGAGGAAGTACAAACACGTTCCGGGAAAATCAGGAATACAGAAATACAAGTCGCTGAGGGATGAAATAAATAGGAAGTGCAGGGAAGCTAAAACGAAATGGCTGCAGGATAAATGTGAAGACATCGAAAAAGATATGATTGTCGTAAGGACAGACTCAGCATGCAGGAAAGTCAAAACAACCTTTGGTGACATTAAAAGCAACGGTGGTAACATCAAGAGTGCAACGGGAATTCCACTGTTAAATGCAGAGGAGAAAGCAGATAGGTGGAAAGAATACATTGAAAGCCTCTATGAGGGTGAAGATTTGTCTGATGTGATAGAAGAAGAAACAGGTGTCGATTTAGAAGAGATAGGGGATCCAGTATTAGAATCGGAATTTAAAAGAGCTTTGGAGGACTTACGATCAAATAAGGCAGAAGGAATAGATAACATTCCATCATAATTTCTAAAATTATTGGGAGAAGTGGCAACAAAACGACTATTCACGTTGGTGTGTAGAATATATGAGTCTGGCGACGTACCATCTGACTTTCGGAAAAGCATCATCCACACAATTCTGAAGACGGCAAGAGCTGACAAGTGCGAGAATTATCGCACAATCGGCTTAACAGCTCATGCATCAAAGCTGCTTACAAGAATAATATACAGAAGAATGGAAAAGAAAATTGAGAATGCGCTAGGTGACGATCAGTTTGGCTTTAGGAAAAGTAAAGGGACGAGAGAGGCAGTTCTGACGTTACGGCTAATAATGGAAGCAAGGATAAAGAAAAATCAAGACACTTTCATAGGATTTGTCGACCTGGAAAAAGCGTTCGACAATATAAAATGTTGCAAGCTGTTCGAGATTCTGAGAAAAGTAGGGGTAAGCTATAGGGAGAGACGGGTCATATACAATATGTACAACAACCAAGAGGGAATAAGAAGACTGGACGATCAAGAACGAAGTGCTCGTATTACGAAGGGTGCAAGACAAGGTTGTAGCCTTTCGCCCCTACTCTTCAATCTGTCCATCGAGGAAGCAATGATGGAAATAAAAGAAAGGTTCAGGAGTGGAATTAAAATACAAGGTGAAAGGATATCAATGATACGATTCGCTCATGACATTGCTATCCTGAGTGAAAGTGAAGAAGAATTAAATGATCTGCTGAATGGAATGAACAGTCTAATGAGTACACAGTACGGTTTGAGAGTAAATCTGAGAAAAACGAAGGTAATGAGAAGTAGTAGAAATGAGAACAGCGAGAAACTTAACATCAGGATTGATGGTCACGTAGTCAATGAAGTTAAGGAATTCTGCTACCTAGGCAGTAAAATAACTAATGACGGGCGGAGCAAGCAGGACATCAAAAGCAGACTCGCTATGGCAAAAAAGGCATTTCTGGCCAAGAGAAGTCTACTAATATTAAATACCGGCCTTAATTTGAGGAAGAAATTTCTGAGGATGTTCGTCTGAAGTACAGCATTGTATGGTAGTGAAACATGGACTGTGAGAAAACCGGAACAGAAGAGAATCGAAGCATTTGAGATGTGGTGCTACAGACGAATGTTGAAAATTAGGTGGACTGATAAGGTAAGGAATGAGGAGGTTCTACGCAGAATCGGAGGGGAAAGGAATACGTGGAAAACACTGATAAGGAGAAGGGACAGGATGATAGGACATCTGCTAAGACGTAAGGGAATAACTTCCATGGTACTAGAGGGAGCTGTAGAGGGCAAAAACTGTAGAGGAAGACAGAGATTGGAATACGTCAAGCAAATAATTGAGGACGTAGGTTGCAAGTGCTACTCTGAGATGAAGAGGTTAGCACAGGAAAGGAATTCGTGGCGGGTCGCATCAAACCAGTCAGTAGACTGATGACAAAAAAAAAAAAAAAATAAATAAATAAAAAAAAAAAAAAAAAAAAGGGGGGGGGGGGGGGGGGAAGGACGAGATTTTCCTTCCCAGGTACATGTACCACATAAAACTAAAACTCTCGAAGATACAGTGCCCAGCAGACAAGGTGTCCATGAGGTCTTTTTTCTGTCATTAGGAAAATGTAATGCATGAAGACCACTGCAGTACTTTGTTAACCTGCTCATCAAGAAATCTCGAAATTTAGTGAAGCTCCAGACGACTGCCAAAGCCTAGAACACAGTCATAGAATAGTTTCTTTCTACCTTGCTAAATCTATAGTTACCAAATGCATTTGTTTACCAGACCACTTCTCTATCATGCTCACCTTTAAACAGATGCAGCCCAAAACCAGTTCATGAGAGATTAGTTGACGAGCAAAACTCTTTACTTAAGTTAGAGTGAAACAAAAGTGAAACCATCAATAGTGTACCCTTGAGATCTTCAGATTTTTGTTGTCATAGCTCATCCCAGGGCCAACTGAAGTTTTCTCGATTAACTGACAGGTTAGAGATGGTAACAGTTTCTATTAAAAATATTTTATAGAAGTTTACTAATCCCAGGAACACACAGACTTGTTATTTTGTTTTTGGCACAGAGAAACTTTCAATTGCGTGGAGCTTCTATTGGTCTGGTCAGAAGCTTTGATGTGTCTTACGAGCCCCACTTCCTTGTGGCCAAATTCCGACTTCAGTAGATTAACCATAACACCTTGCTCGCTTAAAGAAATAATCAGCAGATCTAAAATTGCATTATGTTCCTTCCACCTCTTACTGTGATTAACACGTCATCAGTGTACAGTATCACTTCGTTTCTCAATACGTTCAGGATCATGGAGGCAAGTCCCCTAGGGAAGGCAGCTATCAACACATTCCACCCAAACAGCGGCTTCTTAAACTCTTAGTCCTGTCTGTTGCACGGAAATACCATGTACCGTTGACATGCAGAATGTAACCCCACTTTCCAATAACTGGCATAGAGACACACGGATATGAGGATATGCACTCCATGGAATTGTTGAAGTAGTTCTTTAGGCATCTTGGGTCTATCAGACTCTGGTTCAATGGCGCTGTTGATTTGGCCAGAATCAAACACCAACCGGATATATTTGTCCTTCCTTGTGATGCACAATAGGGGACTGTTTAAGAGCTGACTGCCTCTCCAATTACATCTCTGCTCAGCATCGCATTTATTTCATGCTGAACCTTATCCTTGTAATCAGAGGTGTGTGATAGGTCCCAACAAAAAATTTCTTCTTATCCCTAATCTAATCTAGAAACGATACACAAAGATTCTTATTATCATTGACTTGTCCGAAAGTACTTGTGTTTGTGGTTTCAGTACTTCCTTCCCTCGTATGATGTGACTCATTACGCCAGAGTTTAATTTTGATCTCACTATCGATGATATGAATATCATTATCGCAATGATTTTCAGGACAGCTTGTCTCGTTCTCTCGATACATAGTCATCGAAACTCAAACTCACTTTGTTGCCTGGAACCTTTGCATGACAAATTTCGCAGAAAACGGGATCACCATTTCGAATCTGTTCAAAAAAATCAAGCTCTTAGCTCGCTTTGCCTATGAGACAATGCAAAATCAGAAATTTTGCTCGAAATACGTGTGTTTGGCATACGAACTCAACCCTGACCTGTTCCTTCACCTTGGCACACTTGCCACTCACAGTATCAGTAATTGCATACCGAAAATTTTAAATATGAGCCATCACTTTTCCTTGTCACAAGCGCTATATACACATTTATCAATTACGGAAACCTGACTCTCTGCGTCTAAATGACACTGTACTACCTTGACATCAGTACTTACTCTTATCAAGGGATATTTGTGACTACATTTCCCCCTTCCTTTTTTAGTAATATTTTTTGCAGGTCATGGGGATTGATGTACTGTATTCCTGTTTCCTTTGTACACTGGTCAGACCTACCCAGAGCTACTTCTACCATCTCCCCTCACTCCTGAAATTTACTGTCATCTATTCTTGCATTGTACCACTGCGCATCCAGCCTGTAATGTTATGACCAGCACCCTCACTGATTCGGCCTATTCCATCGAGTAATATTCCTTCGCAGCAAATGTCTGACTCTCCAGTTGAGACTCTCCTGTTCTTGCCTCACTGCCTGAAAACTACTTTGTAAAAAGTGTACAGATACTCGTGCAACTGCGCTTCAAGTCGTAACCCAGTTCTTGTAAATTTTAAAAGGGGACTGATGACCTCAGATGTTAAGTCCCATAGTGCTCAGAGCCAAATTTTAAAAAGCTCTAACATTCCCTATGTTTCTTCCTGCTGCATCGAGTTAATGTTGGAGTCGATGTGGTAACTTCGTTACCAAATTCTTATCAGTTTGGCCGGACTCTATAGTGTGTCCAAGAACTGATTACGACAGACCATTTCCTTGCAATATTTTATTCTGTTCTTGTATCTTTCCATCATAAATATACGCAGTTTTACTTGCTCCTAGTTTGCCTTGGACCAGTATTCGTTCAGAAGTGTACACCTGAAACTGTTGTAAGTATTGTATTCTCTCACAATGGCCGCATGCACTAAGCGGCATCGTCACATAAGTGTGTGCAAACAAATTTAATTCTGAACATATAACACCAAGATATAGGTAGCGCATCCTGGAATTGATTGACCCATATCTTTGGATGCAAGTTAGTCTATGGACCAAGGAAAAACGAGTATTTCTGTACTGAGACATAATGTCTGTGGACTGCATCTTCTTCAAATCCCAGTGGGTGCCAGTGAGTGCACCAGCATGCATCTGATACGACAAAGCCCGTCAGCCACATCTCATAAATCCTCTTCCTCACATATCTTCTCTACTTCATTCAAGCTCCATTTTACCTCTGTCACATTAATATTTGAACTATTATTGTGATCCTTATTCCATTGCAGCTGAAGCAGTGGGTCTCAGATCCACTGACTAATGTTCATCTGTGCTTCTTTAACTACAGTTAATCATTTATTGATCAGAACGTCTTTTCAGACTGTGCAACATCACACAACGATAGTTGCTCTGTTATGGTTGTCAGTACTTTGACTGGCTCAGCTACCTTGCTGATCTCATCATATCACAATGCAGCCACTTCTAATATGGCACACGCTGCGCAAGTTTTTCACTGAGAGTGACTTGCACATTGTTTATGAATTTTATTTGCTCTGTAACTTCTTATTGCCATTTACCAATCGATTCATGATTCTTTTACTCATCTGTGATTTCTTTCCTAAATTCCTCTGTGATCCCTCTGGTCGATTAAAGATTCGTTTACTCATCTGTGATTTCTTTCCTAAATTTTTCTGTGGTTCCTCTGGTTTCCTGTGTAAACATCTCTGGCTTGGCACTGAATACTGACACCTGCTCATAGATTTTCTTGGTTAAGTTATCATGAATTTGTTTGCTATACTATTCATTCTGCTTACTTAATGCATAAATTTTTTTATCTATGTTCATGAATAGTTCTTTGTTTGCCTTGATTTGCTGATCATGCACCTTGCCTTCTTTTTTTAGATATTCTGCATTATTTTTGCCTTGCTCATCATTCTTTTTCTATTATTGTTTATTTTCTTTCGTCGTATTTATTAAAAAATTGCAAATCAAATATATTGTGTAGAACAGGGGTTGATTCACAACTGATAACGGTGGGTGTTATTTCTTCATGCCTTTTAATAGTGGTTTATGCTGTCTCCTGTGGAAGTACCTCACTTTTTTAATTAATTGTTATATAAAGACCTAAACTGTTTTGTGTATTTGTCAGGCCAGCTTCCATACTGTCTGTATTGCGCACATTAACTCCGTTAATTCGCTAAAGCTAGACTGCTAACTAATTTCTTGCTGACTCTCCATAATAAATCCACTATTTATGCGCTCTAGATTTCCAGAATATCGTTCCATTACATTCATTCCAACTAAACTCTTTGCACATTCCCCAGCAATACTACAGATATTTAATATTAGAAACTTATAAACACTCGAACAGAAGAACTTCTAAAATAACCACGCCACTAATTTCGTTAGCCCACATACAAAGACATACCATAATTCTCCAAAATTAATTCTCCAAAATTAATTACCCCTCCAAAAGCGCAACACAGATTTCAGCATTATTCACAACAAGATGGACCAGGACAAACTACCACAGGATCAAAAATGCCACAAGAAAAGTACGTTGATTACTTACATACACGGGCACCTTAATTATAATTATTCCCAAATCTCTGCATATTATTATTAATGTTGAGAACTTTACTCATGAAAAATTGCATCTCAGTTATGCAAAATATTCAAGCCAGTCTAAAATTTAAACCAATGAACTTGGACAAAATTATTAATTTTATATTTTATGTTCTAACAACGGTTCAGAATGTCCACAGTAGTGGAAATCCTGCACAGGTTGCCAGATTTTTGAGGTGAGGGTACAGCTTAGCCTTTGACATATCCCTATGGATGTCAGAATGATGAACATCAGTTGACCTCACCGAAAGTTCGTTAGTAGTAGGGTGATGACAGTACTGGCACCCTTTTTATGGCAGATCGGTTACAAGGCCAGCACTGCCATTTTGTATTCCCGTCGAGTGGCGCCTTGGCAGCTGCAATGACTGAGAGGGCACTCCAGGATTGGTCGCACTCGTGCTGCAGGCAGAACCTTCCAGAGGTGGACGACGAAACTTTTTCGATGTGCAGAGATGGTTGATGAAAATTGGCTGCAGTCTTTGCCCTGGTAACCCCTTGAACTGGTTGGGGCACATGGTCAGTCAACCAGAGGTTCGTAGCAATTGTTGGATCGAGCAGGCATGAAGAGTTTCGTAAAGGGGCCTACTGGAACTTCTGCATACCACAAATCACCGAATTGTGGACTCTGAGCGACGTTAAACAGCTGCATAAAAAAGGTGACATTAGTCAAGATGGCCATTTGCAATTGTTTAGCCTATGTGGATTTAAGATTTGAGTGGCTGTTGTAGCTTGGATAGGTGTATTCACTGCTCAGAGGATTGAATGACTTGGTTATAGTGAAGTGCATTATTTACTGAGTCCACATGGTTTCGGATGGGTGTGTTTGCCTTGAGAAGAATCATGTTTATTACATTCTGAGCTATTCAGCTGAATATTATGTATACTGTTATTCATTTGATTATTGCTAAAAGAGCTGTTGTTCTCATTTTGGAAGGAGGGCAGTATGTGGGTGATGTTAATGTCTGAGCTATCAATTCAGTATCGTAATGGACTTGTCTATTGTGTAAAGATTATCTGTGGGCTCTTTTACAAATGTTTATTCTAAATGCAGAAAGGTAAAGCCAGCACATATTTTGAAAATTGTTTTGGTTGATTTCAAGTACACTTACGTCATGTTGGTTCATTAGCTGTTGTCTTAATATTTGTTGTTTTTTTACAGGTATAAGGGAAGTGAAAGTTTAAAATCAATTTTTTCCTGATGATTGATCTTAAAAGTTGTATTAAAAATTGTAATAAAATTGTTTTTTTAATTATCTTGTAAGGCTTACTGGAGGTTCACATCTCGAAACAATTTTTTGTTAAAATATTTGTGTGTAATAAAAGTAGGAAACTTTGTTCCTTGGAATAGCATTATGCGTGCTTGTAAATCTCAGCACCACCACTCCATTGCTATGTTACACTTTTGATATCAAATTGATATAGAAATTAATGAAACTGTGAAAGCTGATTGTTTTATAACCTCAGCCAATCGTTCTGTAACCCCTCCCACTTCCTCTCCACTTAACCGACTGTTTTGTTAATTGATTTATAACCCCCCCCCCCCCCCCGGGGATAATCTGTCTTTCTGAGAAATCTCCCACCCTTCTCCCTCCCACTCCATCTCCGCTCTGGGAAACCTCCAACCCTCTCTACCTCCCCTTTCCTGATACAAGCATACTTTCAAATGTGAGTATCTCGAATAGATCCTACCACTCTATCAGTTTGATCGACTAATTAATTAAATTTGTAACCTTTTGTGAGAGACAGTTTTCATTGGTGTATGCAGCCCCTTCTGGAAATATTGACTGAATGGTTATTTGGCAGGAAATCAGTTGCAGTTATGGAAATTGTTTAAACAATTTCTGGTAGATAAGGCAGCACGTGGCATATTGTTTATTTAAACAATATAGAATACAAGGCAGTGTATGGAATTTAGTTTATTTATTTAGTTAAACAATTTGCTGGGAAATCGACTGCAGTGTATGGAATATTGCTTAAACAATTTCTGGTAGACAAGGCAATGTGTGGAATATGGTTTATTTAACAAGTTATGGGATATAAAGCACTGTATGGAATATATTTTATTTATTTATTTAAGGAATTTATCAGGAAATTGACCACAGTTTATGGAATACCGTTTATTTACACAACTTGTGGATGACAAGGCAGCATGAAATATTTAAACAATTGCAGCGCTTTTTATTTCGATTATGCAAGGAATGTAGTCATGAAACACTCACCACATGCAATTACACTGTCAAATATCACACTAAACATATTTGACGAAAGAAAACTCCCTGTGATGTCGCTGACTGCTGATCAATCACGTCTCACAGAGCACGCCACAGGTCAGCTACCGTCACAGCTGCTGGACCGCGCCAATCCTCTGCAAGAAAAGCTCAGGTAGTGGCATCCCTTTGAAATGTAGTACCACACTCACTTCCTGCCTCTCTCTCTCTCTCTCTCTCTCTCTCTCTCTCTCTCTCCCCCCCCTCTGTCTGTCTGTCTCAAGTGGTTACTTCCTGTTTGTGTGAACCAACATATGCAAACACATACCAAGTTACCCTCCCCACCCCTCCTCCCACCACTCTTCCGTGCCCGTCTTGCCCCACGTGTACACCTGGCGCTAGTCGTCGGTACATCCCTGTATTCTCACACTTCCACTGCAATAGAAATCTGTAGTGGATGGAACAAAGACATTCAAGAACAAGTAGTTATCACCTGTTGTGTGCCATGCTAACCCCTCCTTTGTCCTCAGCACAGCTGCAGATATCTGGCAAATCCCCAATCCTTCTGAAAATGCAAGGCTGTGACACCCTTTGTGTGAGGATAGTTTTCCTTGGATCTTATTGGTGGGTACTAGGACTGGTATATTTGGTGGGATTCGATCCTGCAGTCACTTGGTTTCCAAACCTTTCTGGGTTTTTTTTCTTTTACTCTTCCCTCCTATTGCTTGACACTGGCACAGTTAGTAGGAAGTCCATTACAGTGGAAGTAGCTGAGAATTTCAGATTTCAGCTCAGTTGCATGCTATGTCCTTTAAATATTTGAGGATGGGTTGGATTGATGTGTGTCTTTGCAGGCCCACTATCCGAAACATGAAATTGATCAATTGGGAATTTGATGCTGAGACTAATTTTTGTAATCCCTAAGTTGGTTCTCTCATATGCCAGGAGGAAGAATACAGAGGAGGAGCAGGAGGATGGGTCTAACACGTGTTGCTGCTGTGCAGCACAAGTTGCCACCATGGATGCACATCTTAGCCATTGTGCCAGACCTGCAGCCAAACTCAGCCCACTGGAGTGGACAGCCCTGTTGTGGAAGGTGTCCAGGATGACTTGAGTCGTAGAAAGTTGCATGTTGTCAATATGTGCAGCGCCAACACTTGTCAGTGATCGATATTGAATCTTCTCAAATATACTTTGTAAAAATCAGTGAATACTTGCAACACACGTGATAGCAAAGGCTGCATGACACATACATAGTATTAGTTTGCTATTCACCTGCCCAGAGGGTGACATAGTGAGACTGGCTGCATCTCCGTTCCCCACCAAATCGGTTCGGAAGACTCGCACCTTAAACCAGAAATGCCCATTCGTTCCAGCTATTGGCTACCTCCAGGCAGAGCCATCCTAGGAAACTAGCCGCTTATTTATCAGTGTAATTATAATGAAATACTATGATCGTAGCACCAGTCTGGAGACATTCGATAATCAAAAAAGAATCGGAAATAGCTCCTCCTGATGACTGTGGCTCTGGAAACATCAATATCTACATCCTCCTTATTATTTTCCATGTGAAATCTGTCATACCCTTACGCCATCAATGCACTGAAATTCCCACATCAAATCCACACCTCCCTTATGACTGGACATAGTTATTTTCTTTGAACATGTCAGAACGCTGACCACAATAACTTTACACTCCAACTCATAATTTATACTCCTGCTAATCACAGCGAATCTATCACACACTCCCTACTAAGCATAATACTTGGCCAATAACTTAACACTGGTGGCACCAAACAATTATGAGCGAAAATTTCAGGATGCTTGGACATGCTCCATTTGTTTTTCTTGTGAGTGGTACTAGTGTGACTTAGGAAGAGAGACATAATTGCAGTGAAGGTGTTATTGTCACCCTGACTAAAAGTGGTCTTGGTTCTACAGGTACACACAAATATCGCTAACAATACCTGTGTTAAAAACTATACATGCTTTATAAATGAAGGTGTGGTATTGCTTCTGAATGAAGCGCTGTTCCACATAAATACCATGACACTGAATACAGACGGTAATAGCCGGAGTGTGTATTAATGGACCAAAGTGCAGTGGCATGTCACCAGCAGTGTGAGCTTCTGATAAAATTACCCTTCTCACCGATCTTAGAAAGTTATTCGGCAAAGGAACGCGGTATTAAACCGATATTTGCAACAACTTCGTGCCACTGCTAGATATTTCTCATGCTAAAAAACAGTATTTGTAATGCATTCTATCTGATGCCATGTAGACAGTCTATCAGAGGTTCCACATGGTATCCAGGGACCGATGACCTCCACAGTTTGGTCCCTTTAATCTTTAAACCAACCAACCATAGTATCCATGGAGTTATACATGAGGGAGGATGATGTCTGATTGAGAATGATTACATGTAGTAGATGGTGTGCTATGTGAGGAATCACTTAAAAAATGTAACACCAGATTGAAATCATAAGAAATGTACAAAAGTTTATGACCAATGCACTGCCTCTTCAGATGGATAGTGTTACAAGTTCTGGTAGAAATGTTGTCTGTGATTTGGAATCAAGGCTTTCCATTCAACAAGACACTTATATTGGATCCTATGGAAGTGTCTTTTAATGAATACAGCCACTGTTGAATTATATTCATGGCACTCTCTTATCTCGGAACGAGTCACGTTTTTCGGATCTATCTGCTAAGGACCCCACACAGCGAAACTCCAGCATGGTTTTAGACAATCTCCCTGCATCTTGCAACTACTCCTCAGTCTCTGCCACACCCTCACTGCAGCTTTGTCCATGCGATCGTTCCAGCTTGTCAGAACTGAGCAAAAATCAGAGAGCGCTATATCTGCCACATTCTGCATTCTGTGGAGAAACAGGTTGAGCTGATCATTTGGTTGCTGAATATACCCAGCTGCAAACATACATAAAAGGATGAGCTGATTTAATGTGATGGGACTGTGTTTTGACCACTCAATGGAAACTGGAACATGTTGTCATAGCTCTGCCAATCTTTTATAATGTGCAAGGCCAAAGCCAAACGTAACTTTCTACTGCACCATCAAGTAGTGGTAAAAACAGTCCAGGCAGTTCTGGTAGTGTTATCAGGAAAATTAGGAGGACCCTGGAAGAAGGAGGAGGATTTTGCTACTGCATTGTGGTAAGTTTCTAAACTACATAGAGGCCCTACAGTCCTAAGAAGATCTATATCTGTCACCCACATATCTCTCTCTCTCTCTCTCTCTCTCTCTCTCTCTCTCTCTCTCTCTCTCTCTCTTTTCCCTTTCTCTTTCTGTCTCTCTCTCTCTCTCCTCATTATTTTGTACCATCTGACAGAGAATACATATGAACTATATGCAACCAAACTTTTAAGCTCCATACAATGCACTGTAATAACACTTCGCTAATGTCGCCTGGTAGAGAACTCAATGAGATTTTACCATGTCTCTCTCTTGTGATACATCGAAGACAAACACAATCTGCATATCAGCATCAAGCATATGTTGTGATCCCATGAAATAGACAGGCACTGGTCCATTGGAGCAGGTGGCAAGTGTTCAAAGTCGCCTGCACAGACCAGTGTAAAGTTTTACAACCCAAACTGGAAGAAGACCATATCCTATGTACTACGTATCAGTCACAAGAGAGGGTTCTTATGACGTGGTTTCATAGGCAGTTTGATACATTGTTTTTCTGCTGCAACAGACTCAAGCAATATATGGCTACAGCGTTGAACACCACCATATATTTTGTTTTTCCAACATGGCTTCGAGGACTGTGTCAGGAGCTAAACAGACATTAACATAATTTGATCCACTGGCTCTCATAGAAAGCTGGACATCTCATGATGTGAACTATACTGCTCACACAACACACAGGACACTTGAAATAAAAGATGGAGGCTGTGTTGATTATTGACAAAAATGTGGAGGACATTACAAAATACGGGAACTGCAAGGGTTTGCGGCATTGTGAAAAATTTCAAGCAGCTGCCCAAAGGTGACCCTCTACATTTAATATCATCTTCAACAGTGATGGGGTAGCAGATGTCTCAGTGTTCCAGTTTTTGAAGGGACCCTGAGCATTGATACTTAATATTGGAGGTGCATATTGCAGCCAAGTATATGATCGCTGTTTTTGGTGTCCTAGGTGATAGTGATCTTAACCTCAAAATCTTTGATAACTGTGTCTTTCATTTTTATGACTTACAATGCATAACCATATGTGGAATAAGAGGATATTATGCAATAGTTAATGCCATAGAGCGTAGATAGTATGCACCATCAGTTATCAATCCCACCAGTGGAGGAATGGAATGATTTTCATACACCCAGGTGAGCATATAAGTACCCTCATCCCTCCATATTTTTTGTCATATTTTGACAATATTACGTATGTTCCATCAATTTTCGTAATTTTACCAGGTTTTTAATAATTTCAACACATTTTACTGTATTTTTCGAAGTCCAAACCGCCACTCTAGAGGAGTTCTCACACCAATAGAATGTCTCATCACGTCGATCTCGTGATGGTACCAGCCAATGACATTGCAGCATGGTTCGCAGTTTCTGTATCACTGAGAAACCACCTCCTCCATTACTTTTCAAGAGCCATATACATGTGGATATACCGCGAACTCAGTTACACAGCCTACATCATATGACATAAATACTGTGTAGGAAATTGCCATCAGCAGAGAGCAGGTGAAAAAATACGTTTCTTAGCCGAACCTCTTTATGAATTCTGTAAGCTTTTATTACGATTTGACATCTCCCCCTACGTGGATGGAGTCACAAAATATTCTCACATTTGTGGGATAAAGTCGGAGATTCAAAGCTCTAGCATGTAGCCCTCTATTTATAAGTCAGCTACCCCTTCGTTGAAGCGATAGGCTAAGGATCATGGGCCTCTCTCTATGCAACTCGTAATTCTTCCTCTGTCTTTAACCAACCCTCCCAGCGACACTAATTTAATTTGAAACTACCAGATGTAGGAGGGTACTATACCAGCTACATACGATGTCTCATGAAGGAACAGTATAAGCTGAGTTACACGTAATAAATGTGCTTCGATTTTTGCTTTCACAAAGAGTGTAACACAAGTTCCAAACTTTTACTAACAATCACTAGTGATATAGATCGGTATTCTCATTCCAATACTGTAATTGCCTTTCTGCGAAAACTGTTGCATATCAATGTTATCACATCATCCACCCAATTATACACGATCTCTCTAGATGCTTTCATGCTGAGGAGTTTAGCACTCCTTATTGGTGTATAGTAGATACGAGCATGATACCTTTTAGCGTGTTCTGGTGATGTGACAGACGATTAGAAAGAAGAAGAAACGTTTGAGTGATGCACGATGGAGCTCCAGATAGAAGGAGTTCGAAACCTTTTAAAGAAATCATCGTTCCTATCAATTCTGTGGAATTGTTGTAGTGTTTGGATTCCATACCAAGAAAGCAATGGGACAGGAGAAATTATCATAGAACATAAACTCATATGCATAGCTGTGGTGTTTGACGTGTGATATCACACACCATGCTGCACTAACTCTGTGAACAGCATGAACTCCTTCACTTCTTTTACTTCGTGGTCCCCAATTTTTATTTTGGGGTTATATATAGTTAACCACATTTCTACTAGTCATTACTTTTATGTTTGTTCTGTTTACTTTCATCAATTTGTCTCTGGTCAGTAGAATATTCACCCATTCAATATCTCCTGCAATTCATCCTCGTTTTCACTACGACAGCAATGCCATCAGTGAATCTCGGTGTTGATACTCTTTCACCCTAAATTTTAATCTAAAAAAAAATGGTTCAAATGGCTCTGAGCACTATGGGACTTAACTGCTGTGGTCATCAGTCCCCTAGAACTTAGAACTACTTAAACCTAACTAACCTAAGAATATCACACACAACCATGCCCGAAGCAGGATTCGAACTTGCGACCCTAGCGGTCGCGCGGGTCCAGACTGTAGCGCCCAGAATCGCTCGGCCACCTCGCCCGGCTTTTAATCTCACCCTTTTATTTCTGTCATTGGTTATTCTATGCGTACACTGGACAGTAGAGGAAAAAGACAGTATCTGTGTCTTACATTCTTTTTAATCCTAGCACTTCGTCTTCTAATATTATTTTTCAGTCCTGGTTCTTGTATATGCCGTATGTTTACCACCTTGCTCTATAGTTACACCTATTATTCTTGAGAATTTTGATCATGTTTCACCTACATGCTGTCACTTTTCCTATGTCGACAAATCCTATGGAAGGGTCTTAATTTTCCTGAAATTCTACTTCCATTATGAAATGAAACGTCGGAATTGGCTGTTACGCGTTTATCTCAAAAGCGAAACTAGCTGTCTAACACGATGGACATATTGGATCAAAATTGATCATGGTGCTAAAGTTAAGATTTTCTTAACGTGTCCTTGGCTCGTTACGATCTCCCTCTACAGTTTTTAGCTGGACAAGAATCACGGAGTTTAACAAGATCCATTTGTTATGTACATAGTTCCGCGTAGTCAGTGCGTACACAACTTTCCCACCGCTAAGCACAACAGCGCAGGCGCAGCGCTCGCCCATCTCCGCATTACGAGATGGCGCTGCCATAGAGACGGACCAAATTCTGCTTCCGCCGATCCGCGTATTAATATGTAACACAGCCAATGAGATTGCTGCTATAGTAGAACCTTTTCTCCTCGCTGATCACACTCGCGCAATGATACATGAACGTGCGAGGTATTAAAACGAGTATACAGACCTCCGATTAGTCAGTCTGCATTTGTCTGTACCAGTCTGTACCAGTCTGCATTTATCTGTTCCAGTCTGTACCAGTCTCCATTTGTCTGCACCAGTCTGTACCAGTCTATAGTCAAGTTTCAGTCTGCACCTAATAGGATTACCATATTCCTGTACATAGCCATGAAGATAAATGTATAGACACTTTTGTCAAGTATCAGAGCTATATGTGAGAATAAGGTTAACGTACCAATACCAAAGGAACTTCAGATTGTCGATTGTAAATGTCATCCAGAACCAAGTTAAGTTATTTTTATGCTTGTTATTATTTTAATAAATGTATGTGAAAATTAATCAAGTTCTACTTAAAGTTGGTCACCGTCAATCTGCTACTCTAACCGTGCAAGTGGCATTTCTATCGTCTGACGACGCCACGATAAGACCACGAGACATATTGCTGACACTCGCCTACTTCGTTAGAGCGACAAGTCAAATAATCTGATGGTGTGTGTACTGAAGGTCTTACAGTACGCACACCATTATAGGAAAAAAAATTCTGTTAGTTCTTTGGGCAGATAGTTTCCGACCTCGACATCATCGAGTTGCATATCAAGCGACAAAACGTGAACTTATCGACATTCTTTGCTCGGACGTGGAACAGCAGTGAGACGGTGCGTAGTGTGATCCGCTGCGACGGCAGGCAAGTGGAACGGAAGGGCGGCGGATGTTGGGCTTTGAAGGGCCGCCCGCCGAAGAGCGAAAGTGTTAGTAAGAGCGACAGCGGCCCGGCCGCCGCCACGGCAGGGATACTCGAGGCACGCCGAGCTGGTAGCCGCGCGGCACCTGCGCGGCGCAGCGAACAGTGGGAAGGAAGGAGCGGTCGCTAACAGGTCGTAGAGCAACGAACTGAGAGTGAGAGGGAACAGCCGGTAACGGACCGTGCGCAGCAGGAAGCACCGACAGGCGGAGGCGCCGTGGGCGGCAAGGCGAGCACAGGCGATGTCCACCAGCGCAGGAGCGTCTCCAGAGGAGGATTCTCTCTGGTGTAAACGGTACGTGAGCGCGAGTGAACAGCAATCTGGACTTTCGTTTCGCTTAGAAAACAGAATCCGAAAAAAGCTTGTGATGAATAATTCAAGCAGTTTTGAGAGAAAATTTCAGTGATTGGTGAGAAAACGCGATGTGAGTCCCACAGGGTTCAGTTTTCTGTCCAATGTTATTTCCTACCCGTAAACCCCAGTTCCTAAAAGACTCGAATTTCCCATGTATAAAACAACTTTAAGGCGTGACAACTGAACTGATGTGTTAAAATCCGGATTTAAGTTTGTAAGCGAGATAAACTTCAGGAAATGTTTCAAAATAAGCTTAAGGGGTTGTAGGGAGTCTAAGTGCTCTCATTATGAAACACAGGATGGATAAAGTGAATGTAATTTGCGCTCCGTGTTAAGTAAAAGCTAGTTTGTCACGCATCTCAATGTTTATGGCGTCATATCTCCTGAATTATGAGTCGAATAATGACATAATTTTGCAGGTACATTCAGTGATACATGTAGATTCTGTCTGCTTCGTCTGCATTGAGTAGAACTAGTAGCAAAGAAGCTATAAATTAAAGCGTCATAACTGATGTTGAAGGTTTACTGCACAACGTTTTAAGCATACACTAGTATTTCACGCGACTAGATGATTATGACGTCAAATCTCCTGAACTATGTATGGTACAATGATTTTTCAGGTACATTCAGTGGTGTATGTGGATACTATTTGCAAACTGTATTTCGATTAGAGTCGGTACTAAAGAAGTAAGAAATTAAAACGTCGTGTCCGATGCTGAACTTTTACTGTGTTAACAGAAAATGTAATAAGCGATAAACATTTTCCTTTCACTATTTTGCAGGGGATGCCAGCGAGGAAAAGTTTCTTAAAGGTTTGAATTATGTGTAAAGTTTGTTATAAGTCGCTAAGTGGCCGCATTCTCAAATACTGGATGAATGAAGTCCAGGTATTTGCGCATCAACAGTTACGCTGCTTTTAAAACAAACACGCAGTTTCTAAGTGCAGTACTTGTCGTACTGCGTTAAACTTGCAACACAAGATTTTACCTCTTAGTTATTAGATTGTGACAGCTTTCTAAAATTTTAAATTCGGTCAATAATTACGTGAATTATTGAAAATCAAATTTTTGCTGCTCCTGGAAGCCATCAGATAGGCAACTTGCAACTGGTGTTGAATTCTGTCCTACTGGATAGTTGCTAGTGATATAGACATAACTGACATTCCACCTAAGATCAATCAAGCAGAATTAGTGTTATAATAAATCCCATTAGAGATAAAGCAACAGAAGAAATTGTTAATGACTCTCTTCAAAGTTTTATTAAACCGTTCTCTATAAAACGCTACAATCAGTACTGTGCAACAAGTAGTCATACTAACAACTAATGTAGTAAATGAACGCCAGCCAAGTAAACGGGATCGAATGCTCGAAAACTATGGGTGTACATATTAATGAAAAGTTGAACTAGAAGATGGGCACTACTGAGTTCCTCAAACAGTTAAGGTCAGCTACGTTTGCTCTTCACGTAATTGCCAGTCCCGCAAACAAAAGAATCAACCACCTGACACATTTTGAATGTTTACACTCAATAATGTCGTATGCAACATTTTTCTGTCCATCACAAAGAGAAAGTTTTGATTGCAGACATTTTAAATGCACAGTCGCAGTATACAGTATATTTGTAATGTAATTAATCTAAATAGTCCATCACTATCTGAAGAACAGTGTCCACCACACTAGAAGAAAAGAAAAGACCTTAACTACCCGTTATTAAAGCCGTCACTGGATCAGAAAGGAGTTCAGTATTAATTAACAAAAATTTTTCTTCGTTTGCCCAATAATACTGGGTGAATCACCTAACACTTGCACAGTAAATATGGTGGAAATGGAAAGCGCTATTGATATGTGGTTTTCGTTGAATGGATTGATAGTCAGGGGTTCATACTGTTAGCCAATAAACAGATTGCAGCAATTGTTAAATAGCCCATGTTTGTGCAAACATACACTTTTTTAAAGAGAAAGAGGCCTCTTGAGATTAACAGACTAAAAGTAGGGTAAATCGTTATATTGCTGATGATATACAAGGGCGTGATGAAAAGTAGTATTTTCGAATTTGTTACGTGAAAATTCTGAAATCTTTTTAAATAAAACAAACGTTATTACCGTTCTACAGCTCTATTCTTCATCACCACAATTTGCAGCCCTCTGGCTTTAGAGGACTCCGAAAAGGCTGTTTTCCTATGTTAAAAATATGGTTCGGACTATTGTTATTCTGTTGCAATGTAACATTTAAACAGCATTTATGGTCAATATTCTAACAAAATACTTGTTATTTTTATGTAATTAAAGCTTAAAATCATTAAATATCAGGATCTGGTCACATTATCGGAAACGCTGTTACTAGCTGATGCCCTGGTGACGTCACAGGCTAGGGGCAGGACGGAGCTATACGTGTGTTATAGGAGCGTTAGGCGAAGTCACCAGGTTTATACATACTTTTACTGCAAACATTTAAGCTATTTAAGGGTGGAAAACGTAATAATAACTTTTAAACAACAATGGAAAGGAATTTTGTGAACGCTGATAGTGGAAACCCTGCGAAAGTTGATGCGTTTATGCTCAACACATTTAGAGCAGCGATACGTGCAACGACGGACATACTTTTACCTGCTCCCAGCAATATCATTAAACTCTCTCAGAACTAGGGAATTTCAGAACTTTTGCAAATGGGCCCGTATAATATAACTAGATTGTCGACTGTCAGTCATGAACTGCGATCCAAAGCACAACAAAATTATTCTTGGTAAAATTTAGGGCTAGAACGTACTCAGATAAATGGCTGCGTGTGTCAGGCGTTCCGTGGCGCAACACATGGTGTTTTCGACCCCAGAGTAACTGGTTACATGTTCGAATCCTGCGAAAGTCATATATTTTTAAAAGTTTTACGGGCAATACGTAAATAGTCTGAGAAACGGACAACAGAGGATAAATGCATTTACTTTACGAGCAAACAATTCAATTTTTGGAAAGCACTGCTAGTAGTGAAGATATCACCATATGTCCACAGTCTAACGAGGCGTAGCAGTATGAGGTGCAGATGATACAAATGTAAGGGCTGTGATGTTTGCCAGTGTAAACTAACGTTACGTCTGAAGCAGACTTACTTCATCATTCAATGAGATGATTAACCTGCAAAAGTTTAAACACTAAGGATCCTAGCTACACCGTACGAAGATAAAAACATTGTTTCTAATAAAGTAAAAATGTGTGGTGACATTAACTATAAAATAACTTTTTGAACGTGATATGTGTAAACAGCGATTGCAAATGTAAGCGCATGTAAACAGCAAGGAAAACACAAGAGTATTCTGTTTCTGGTCGGGGCGGTGAAGTTTTGTAATCGTGATTTGGTTTTCGTATGAGAGGCCTGTCGTGTCGTTTTACAAATAGGTTACAGTGGAACTACATTTTACGCATCTTCTCATCCTCTGGAACGCTCAAAAAACTACTTTTCAGTTTTTGTAATTTTATTCGTACAGTGTGGTACTATACGCCATTCGTATCACATTTCCCAAAACTTAAATTACAAAATAAGACATCACTGTGACTTAGCGTTGTGATAGTAGGAGCAGCGAGCTAGCCAGAGACGTCACATGCATCACATTACTCGAATGGAGATTTTTAGCGGGCGTTCATATTATTTGAATTTCATTTCCGTTTCTATAAAATAATAATGAAATTCAAGAGGAAAAAAAGCATGTTAGGAGCATAAAATTGCATAATTAATCATTTAAGACAATTTACAGAAAGAAGTCAAATACCCGATTGTAACGTCTAACATGACTGCGTGTAACGTAATAAAGTTGATGTATGAGTAACAGCGTGTCATAATCGAATTTAGAATTCGAGGAGTTTGTCCAGACAAGGGGCACCCTGTCCTCCACCATGGCAGTACCAGACCACACGCGAACGCTGCGATATCTGCAACAACCCGTTCACTGTCATCGATCATTTTCCGTACGGTCCCGGTTTGGTTCCATCCGACATTCATTTGTTCCCAGAACTTCACGTTGTGATGAGGCGCTTCAAGCAGAGGTGACGCCGTGGCTGCGTCAACAAAGTCAGACATTCTACGTTGTCTCTCGTTGGGAGTGATATGTTCATCACCAGGGTGACTATTGAGAGATAAATGTAGACATAAAAGCGTTTGTTTTACTTAATAATCTTTAAGAGAGCCAGTTTAAGATTAGTAAAAAGACTAAAACTCGGATTGACTCAAATAAACCAGTACGAAAAGATTAACTTCTCATTGTTGGGATTCACAGTCATACAATATTTCTTAAAAGACAGTGCCCTATCTTTGCTACGTGCACAGACAGTATCTTTAGTAAATGTATTTTCGCGCCAACAGACTTAGCTCCACATGTTGTCAGTGCACCTGAGCTTTTGTTTGTGATAGATCATTAGAACGATGGTAACACTGACAATACAGCAAATATTTAACATTTTACGATGTAAGAAGTGTCGTACTCATCGGATCTTGTGGGACTCTCGCAGTCGAAAGTCGACATTTTGACGACGACATGTACTCATGTCAGATAGTCTTATATTCTGACAGAACACGTCTTTTGCAGTGTTACTTGAAAACAGCCCTAAGGCCGAAATTGCAGTCGTAATAATAAATATTTCATACAGTCAACGGCGACTATGATGTCTTTTAAGATATATGAAAAGAGGCTGTATGCTGCATTTTGCTAGTATTTTAAACTTTAAAGTATCATTATCACGGATTAATATTCACTCTGTATATCTGTATATCACAAGTAGAATTAATTATATGAGGCAGACAACCCCCCCCCCACTTCACGAAGAATTTAAGAACGCCAGTCCCAAAGAGCGGAGGTTATGTCATATGTGGAAAAAAAACCATCAGTTTAATAAGTCATGGTCGCAAAATACTGACACGAATTGTTTACGGAAGAATAAAAAAAAACTGCTAGAAGCCAACTTCGGGCAAGATCATTTCCGGTTTCAGGCAACTGAAAGAAGAAGCGAGACAGTACCGATTCTATGAATAATGTTAGAGGACAAGTTATGGATTGGTTAAAGAAAGGCCAATTCACGCTTATATGGAGAAGAAATATAAAAAAAAAATTGGAGTTTACCGCAGACAATGTAATTTTTCAGAGACGGTAAAGTACTTGGAAAACCAGTTAATTGGATGGGATAATCTTGAACATCAACAGAAGTAAAACAAGGGAACAGAATGCAGTCAAATTAAACCAGGCAAGGCGGGGGAATCAGATTTTCAAATAAGGCTGTAAAAGTAGTAGATGAGTTTTGCTATTTGGGCAGCCCAATAAGGGCGATGGACGAATAGGGAGGATGTAAAATGCAGAGTGGCTGCAGAAAGCCAGCGTTTCCGAAAAAGATGAATTTTTGAACACTAAATCTAAACTTAACTGTTAGGGACTATATTTTGAATGTACTTTTTGGAATGTAGTCTTGTACGGAAGTGAAACGTGGACAATAAGCTTGTCAGAGAAGAAGATTATAGAATTTTTTTGAAATATAGTACTATGGAACAATGCGGAAGACTGGATGGGTGGATGGTAGCGAGATGGTAATGAATCGAATTTGGGAGGAAAGAAATTTATAGCAGAGCTTCACGAAAATAAGGGATCAGTTGACAGGACACATTCTGAGGCATCAAGGAATTGTCAGGATGGGGTATATAAACTGTAGAGGAAGAACAAAGGATGAAAACAATAACTAGGTTAAAATTTATGTGGATTGCCGTACATCTGGAGAGACAAAGAGGATTGCAGTGGATAGAGTAGTGCGGGAAGATCCATGAAACCAGCCATCAGACTGAAGATAACAGCAAATATCGCCTAAAAATTTGTAAGCATGTGAATGTTAACAAATCAAAAATGTATTGTACATAGATTTACTTTGATATTATATTTTCTTAAAACGTGTTGTCTCATTAGAAGCTTGAAACTGGCACAAAAGCCCAAATTGCAATGGCACCCTGAAACAGCTTTTAGCAAAAGCGAACATGACGTCATTAAAAAAATGAAAACTGTGGCACAACTTGAACAAAATTAGCCTTTAGCTGATTTCATATATCATCAGCAGAGTTGCGCTCTACCAAAACTACGGTTCTGCAGTTTTGGTACAGTACATAATTGACGTAATAACTGGTAGGTTTACCCACAGCATTGGTAGGGGAAGAAAAAATGTATGTATGAGAAAGAAAACAGTACCTGAAAAATTCTCCTTGTTTTTTTGTTTGTTTATTTCTTTGTTCCGTGTTTTGGACATAATTAGAACTGCACGTCGTTCAGCATTAGTCCATTATGGATTTTTGTATTTTATACCATTACAATGTATAACTTACGTTTTATAAGTATTAAAAATTAGTTAATCAGGTAACTTCTGTGATCTTATGCAACAAGAGCAATTACATCTGATGCAACTACAGTTTACATGCACAAACATAAAAAATCTGTACAATTATTGTTGTTATTTTTTACTGAATAGAACGTTCTTCATCATGAACAAACGTTTGTTATTATTGATAAGTGTGAAAGTTCTTTATGAATAACAGGAACATGTTTTATATAAGCTAGATGAAGTGATGTTTGATATGGTTTTGTTCTGCATCTTTTTTTTGTTTGCCTTTCTTTTGAGGAAATGGTACATTTGTATTATTTTTATTTTTACTGCAACGTCCCTCCGTTTCACATCACAGATTAACAATTTTCGAATAAGATCTGAATTAAAGATCAACAATTTCAGTTTTGTTGTAAATGCTGTTTAGTTTTAATAGAAAGGAGGATAACTATCTAGAACAAAAATATTCTGTAGGTTACACTTCCCTTTATCCTCAGTCTGTTTCTAGATGGGTCACTGCTTCCACTGACTTGTGGAGTCTAGTAAGCAGTTATCGCATACATGAACAAAACAATCAAAATGAGGTAGCGCCTGATAGGTATGCAACACACATAATGTAGGAGTAGCGCCGTTACGATCTTAATTGACCAAATCTACTAGGAAAATATCATAGTTTGCACTTGCTTACGGTAATCTACCGTAGCCTTTGGTAGTTTTACAACTCTAATCTACAGATATTAAGAGATAGTGAATTTGATGAAGGTGTGGGGGGTACAAATTCCAGAGTCAGGCCAAGGCTCGACTTTCTTATGCTGGTTCCATTGGATGAAGGTTGCTGTAATTATTCAGAGATGAAAAGATTTACACAGGATGGAGCAGCATGGAAACCTGCATGAAACTAATCTTCGGTCAGGAGGCCTCGACAGTACGTTTACCATACATCTGCATTTATGCGGATAAGACGTTTAATGTAGCGTCCGCATACATTTGCAAGATTTATGCTGATGTCCGCAATTTTTGGTTTTGGAAATTAAAATATTTTGAATTTTGTTTTGATCTCTTATCGTCAACTATTTATGAAGTTTTTACTTCGATTATTGAATTAAATCAATACTTACTTGTTTGCAGTCGATCTGTTACGCTAGTAAAACCATGAAGGTATAATATAGCTCCGTGAGTGAAATCGAAAGTATCGTACTATTTTTCTTACAGTCGATGGTTCTGTCTCTTTAGCTTATGTTACACATATCTGTGATGTCTATGTCCCTTGGCTGTGGTAGCAACTCGACAGTTTACTTTCGTGATATATATCCCTTGTCCGGAGCTCGTGGTCGTGCGGTAGCGTTCTCGCTTCCCACGCCCGGGTTCCCGGGTTCGATTCCCGCCGGGGTCAGGGATTTTCTCTGCCTCGTGATGACTGGGTGTTGTGTGCTGTCCTTAGGTTTGTTAGGTTTTAGTAGTTCTAGGGGACTGGTGACCATAGACGTTAAGTCCCATAGTGCTCAGAGCCATTTGAACCATTTTATACACCCCTTGTTAGCGAACTAGTGCGATCATCCAGGTGCATCTTCTTTAAATTATATGTTCCTTACGCAATAAATAATCCTATTAGATGAGTAATAACTAGAGTTCCATGATTTTCAGAATATAACCAATGGAGCAGAAACATTATGTTATTTTATTAGTTAATTTTTTAACTAAACAATGCGTTTTGATCTGTTTTAATTTGTCTGTTTCCTACACATTATAGCTACCTATGATATAAAACTGAAGTAATAATGTTTCATCCAGCAGTCATAAAGAGATTAGACCGGATCTCTATAGGAAAATGGCAGTCACTGTCTTACGACAATCGCACTTTCTTATACAAAAACAATACAAACCAAGTACTTATTACGTTGGGTTCAAATGGTTCAAATGGCTCTCAGCACTATGGGACTTAACTTTTGAGGTCATCAGTCCCCTAGAACTTATAACTACTTAAACCTAACTAACCTAAGGACATCACACACAGATTCGAACCTGCGAAAGTAGCGATCGCGCGGTTCCAGACTGTAGTGCCTAGATCCGCTCGGTCACCCAGGCCGGCTATGACGTTGGGCTACGCTACATATAAAAGACACGACAACCATACTTTGTTTATCAAAACAAAAAATAAACCATTCTGAGGCCGCTATATGCGATACGATGACAGCGATGTTTACCTTATTCTAATATCTTATCGAGATCTGTCCTAAAAGCGTGTTCATCAGTCCCGTTGAGAGTGTCCTCATCTAGGAGTTTCAGAATGTGGTAACCCTACACAACAACAACAAACAAATCACAAAACGTACACGCTGGCGGTAGTGAAACACCTGCAGTTTGTTCCGTGAACGCTCGTCCGCGTTTTGCTGTTCACTCCCGCCCGCTCCGGTGTAAACCAGGATTCAGGTGTCGAGAATTTTTTCAAAACGCAGCGCGTCCGTTGCCGTTGCGGACGCCGGCATTCGAAAGGCCGCGCCGAGCCGCGATTGGCGCGCCCCCCACCAGTGTCGCTCGACGCATGCGCCGACGCTGTCCGCCGGGCGGCCGGCGAGCTGCGCCAGTCGGTACGACTGCGCTCGCGCCGCCGGGACTGGTCTGACGCCGCCGCTGCCGCAGTCCTTACACTGCTCCTCACCTCTGTGGCGCCGCCACCGCCGCCTTTGTTGTGGTTCGGAAGCTTCGCCTCCGCGCTGCTCACCAGAGTGCGATACGCCTCCACTGGCTCCCGGAGCCACCAGTGAAGAAGTTTGCGTGCTCCACCTGTCGCGGGCACCGGCGACAGCCGCAGAGCCCCGGCGAGCCTCCAGCCGCAGACTCTGCCTGCCGCACCTCGTCCCTTCCCTTCTTCCCGCCATTCCGGCGACCTGCCCTGCGGAGCCTGTTTTGTTCTGTTCCTCCCGACAGACAGTGAACGCGTCCCAGCGAACCGAGTCTCGCCCGCTGCCACCAGCGCGTTTCCTCGCTGACAAAGTGCTGCGCTAACTTTCGATTGACCACGTGCGACGCTTGCGGGTGTTTTGTTAAACTGTGCATTGTTGGATATCGTTGTGCGCGTGCCTGTACCAACGCTGCCACTGGATGAGATAAAACCCAGCGGAGAACACAAGGTATGACCTCGTGGTTTTATACGGTTGGTGTCGGGTTGAGATTTAGCTAAAAAACTTTCAGAGCTTCTATATGCAAAACTCACTCGCTTCCAGCATTTATGGTAGTCGTATATCTTACCTGATTTCCACGTACTTTTGAGTGGCGTATAAAGCTTGTAGATACGTACGCAGCTCCCACTATGACACCTACCCCACAACACCCTCCTCCTCCTCCGAAATGCCATTACAAA
This sequence comes from Schistocerca americana, assembly GCF_021461395.2. Taxonomy (NCBI): domain Eukaryota; kingdom Metazoa; phylum Arthropoda; class Insecta; order Orthoptera; family Acrididae; genus Schistocerca; species Schistocerca americana. The sequence goes on from NC_060124.1 coordinate 356,415,866, forward strand.
TTTTGTATCACCTGTCTCTAGAAAAAGTAAGAAGTACTGTAAACAAGGCGAGACTCCAGCATGGGTCATATAAATTTGAAACTTTTTTTTTTTAATATCCATTTCAAACACACAGTCTTCTGCAACACAGAGTCCAGTGGACTCATAAAAGCATGCACAAAATATAACTTCAAACACCCAGTACAGTGGTTTGCGCAATAGTCTCGCATTTGGAGGGACTGGTTCAAACCCGCTTCCGGCCATCCTGATTTAAGTTTTCAATTATTTCCATAAATTGCGTCAGGCAAATGCCGGAGTAGTTTCTTCGAAGGAGCACGGCCAACTGCCTTCCCTAATCCGATGGGACCGATGACCTCGCTGTTTGGTCCCACCCCCCAAATCATCCAACCAGACGAACTTCAAACATAGTGTTCATAGTGAAGAATAAGCCAACTAGCAGCTAAGAGTCAAAACTCTATTGAGTCTAACCTGCTATTTGGAATCTTCTTCACTATGAACAATTACGCTTGAAGTTATATTTTCTGCATGTTTATATGAGTCCACTGGATTTAGTCTTGAACTGAAGATCAGTCTGTGATTGAATCGACATGCAGTAATAAAAAGAAAACTGTTCCAAATGTATACGACCAATGCTGGAGTTTCCCTTCTTTGCTGTACCTGTTGTGTGGCCGTGGTGCAAAAATTTCCGAATGGAATCTAGTCTCAATAAGAAGAGGCGTTAACATGACTGAAAAAAAAAAAAAGGAAAACTAAAAAATACAACTCCTCTTGCCTTTTCAGTGTCGTTTACATTTCCCCAGTTTACATTTCGAAGAACAACTTCTTCGTAAGGGATTAAGTTGTCATCAACAGACCTTCTCCGTGATGCCAAGTCGTCAGAAAAGCTTGTTTGTTGGAGTTACAGTGCGTTCTTGGTACTAATTTGCGAAATTGTGGTAGAGCATATGTAGATGTTTTTGTTAAAAATTATAGCATACTAACGAATTTCACTTCACAATTAAGTTACTGCCACATAATGTTTTACACTGTACATGCACACTTTTTCATTCTAAAAGTGTGTGTTCTTACAATAGCCTAAAACAAGATGTGTAAGTTACTTCATTGTAATGTCATATCAGCAGGATTCGGAGATAAATGTTTCTGCTGTGTAGACATCCATACCAGCTGAGGTCCTGATGATGCCACTGAACTTCAAAATGTTCGCTGGCGAAGTAAGGACGCTATTGTAAGTAAACCCCACTGATTTTATTATTAAGTTTTCCATTCGTGTAGCTGTCTCGGTTTCGCTGAGAGTGGCCACAATGTCTACAGTGAAAAATAAACGCTTTCCCATGTTACGGCAATAGAATTTCCCTCGCTGTTTGGCAGAACGCCTTCATATTCACGAATGAAAACAGAGTCTGTGG